>NW_021631975.1:0-187544 GCF_004799145.2 Neltuma alba
AGGAAAGTTGTCTTGATTTGGAAAGGTAACAACCTTACTTTGAAATTTTACTTTTTTTTCCCTCATACTCCGTCTCTTTTGTTTTAGAGGAACAATTTCACTTTGCAAGCATTGGACCCTAAGCGAATTGCAAATTCCAGCAGCGAAGGTCGCGAGGAAGACGGTGAATAAAATCTCTATTGCTAAGGTGAAATCGACCTTAGCAAGCATTGGAGCTGATTAGCAACAATCGAGAATGTGGCTCCAATTCTTGAATATATATTAGGAGAGACTGGTTTTTCTTTAATACATATTTGAGAACTATTCTTCTCGAATACATATATGAGAATTGGTCTTTGGTCTTCGGTCTTCTTGAGTATATATTTGAGGATGACATTTGATCTTAGACAAGACGATAACTGAAAATCCCTGTGAGTACTGTCAAAGCACACATCCAATTTTTTTTTTAGTGAATTTTACCCACCATCTATTTTTTTAGTGCAATTTAACCAAATTCCAACGACCCCCCTAACGTCTGTTAAAATTTTTTTTTATAAGAACAACACATCAACACGGCCAAGAGGATTATTAATTGACAGATAATACAAAGAAGGGAAAAACAAACCGAGCTCGTGCGCCCCACTTCTCTGCAAGCACCCGAACCCCACCTGTTTGTGCGATTGTGAACACTAGCATCTAGTAGAGGAGAGGCAACAAATTCATGCAAGGAAAGTTGTCTTGATTTGGAAAGGTAACAACCTTACTTTGAAATTTACTTTTGTTTTCCCTCATACTCCGTCTCTTTTGTTTTAGAGGAGCAATTTCACTTTGCAAGCATTGGAACCCTAAGCGAATTGCAAATTCCGCAGCGAAGGTCGCGAGGAAGACGGTGAATAAAAAATCTCTATTGCTAAGGTGAAATCGACCTTAGCAAGCAATGGAGCTGATTAGCCAAACATCGAGAATGGGCTCCAATTCTTGAATATATATTAGAGAACTGGTTTTCTTGAATACATATTTGAGAACTAGTTTCTCGAATACATATATGAGAATTGGTCTTGGGCCTTCGGTCTTCTTGAGTATATATTTGAGGATGACATTTGATCTTAGACAGAGACGATAACTGAAAATCCCTGTGAGTACGGTCAAAGCACACATCCAATTTTTTTTTAGTGGAAATTTTAACCCACCATCTATTTTTTTAGTGCAATTTAACCAAATTCCGGACCCCAACGGACTTTTTTAATAAGAACACATCAACACGGCCAAGAGGATTAAAATTGACAGATAATACAGAGAAGGGAAAAAACAAATCGAGCTCGGCGCCCACTCTGCAAGCACCGGAAACCCCACCTGTTTGTGCGATTGGGAACACTAGCATCTAGTAGAGGAGAAGGCCAACAAATTCATGCAAGGAAAGTTGTCTTGATTTGGAAGGTAACACCTTACTTTGAAATTTTACTTTTGTTTTCCCTCATACTACTCCCGTCTCTTTTGTTTTAGAGGAGCAATTTCACTTTGCAAGCATTGGAACCCTAAGCGAATTGCAAATTCCAGCAGCGAAGGTCGCGAGGAAGACGGTGAATAAAAAATCTCTATTGCTAAGGTGAAATCGACCTTAGCAAGCAATGGAGCTGATTAGCCAAACATCGAGAATGGGCTCCAATTCTTGAATATATATTAGAGAACTGGTTTTCTTGAATACATATTTGAGAACTAGTCTTCTCGAATACATATATGAGAATTGGTCTTTGGTCTTCGGTCTTCTTGAGTATATATTTGAGGATGACATTTGATCTTAGACAGAGACGATAATTGAAAATCCCTGTGAGTACTGTCAAAAGCACACATCCAATTTTTTTTTAGTGAAATTTTACCCACCATCTATTTTTTTAGTGCAATTTAACCAAATTCCAACGGACCCCCTAACGTCTGTTAAGAATTTTTTTTTATAAGAACACATCAACACGGCCAATAGGATTAAAATTGACAGATAATACAGAGAAGGGAAAAAACAAACCGAGCTCGTGCGCCCACTCTGCAAGCACCGGAACCCCACCTGTTTGTGCGATTGGGAACACTAGCATCTAGTAGAGGAGAAGGCAACAAATTCATGCAAGGAAAGTTGTCTTGATTTGGAAAGGTAACAACCTTACTTTGAAATTTTACTTTTGTTTTCCCTCATACTCCGTCTCTTTTGTTTTAGAGGAGCAATTTCACTTTGCAAGCATTGGAACCCTAAGCGAATTGCAAATTCCAGCAGCGAAGGTCGCGAGGAAGACGGTGAATAAAAAATCTCTATTGCTAAGGTGAAATCGACCTTAGCAAGCAATGGAGCTGATTAGCCAAACATCGAGAATGGGCTCCAATTCTTGAATATATATTAGAGAACTGGTTTTCTTGAATACATATTTGAGAACTAGTCTTCTCGAATACATATATGAGAATTGGTCTTTGGTCTTCGGTCTTCTTGAGTACATATTTGAGGATGACATTTGATCTTAGACAGAGACGATAATTGAAAATCCCTGTGAGTACTGTCAAAAGCACACATCCAATTTGGGAGCAAATCTTCTTTGGTTCTTTCTAAAGAAGTGAGAAGGCCATAAGAAAATTCATCATCCAATGTGACTAGATTTGGTATCACAGCAAAAAGTGAGAAGGCCTTGCATTCTTGACTAACGACTCCAGTAGCTCCAATAGCTTGAAATCGAGTTCGCATCTCCCATCATTTCCAGATTATAAAACCCCTTTCAGCAAACCCAATTTCAAATGTGGGACCATAGAAGGAAAACAAAAGTAAGGTTGTTACCTTTCCAAATCAAGACAACTTTCCTCACACGAATTTGTTGCCTTCTCCTTCACCAGATGCTAGTGTTCCCAATCGCACAAACAGGTGGGGTTTCGGTGCTTGCAAAATGGGCGTGAAACATCCTGCCTTTTACCCCTCAAAGTATGCATTCGTAAGCGTTATGGTTCAAGCAGATCATGACAAAAGCCTGTAGATTTAAAAATTCCAATTAATTACTCGGGTTACTATTCACTGTTTAACTTCCAGATTACAGGTCCAACTTCAAGAATTCATAACTAATTCCATAAAAATCGTATTGGGGTGTTCTAAAATTCTATGGAAAGATCTTTCAATGCTCTTTAAGGAAAAGATATCCAATTAGACTTCTCCCTGCCCAATTTGTACAGTTTAATTAATAAATATTACCATTTATTTCGTAAAATCTGGAACTTCCAGATTCTGTGCCTCAACTTTGGAAATTCGTATCTCCTTATGTACACATCCAATTGAGGTGATATACCTCTCATTTTAAATATTGGGACATGTACTATAAGTCTGCCAAAATCTCATGACTTAAATCATTCGTTTGATAGGTCAAACTAGAGCTACAAACTCACTACTCTAGGACCTACGTTTTATCTCTTAACATCTCTTTACTTTAATTCTTTTTATTTCTTTGGCATACATAACATGGGCTTACTCTTTCCCATTCATGCTCATAAATTTCTATACATACCATAAGTATTATAATTAAATACATGGCATCATAGGCATCCATAACATAAATACATAATAGGAGAATTACACATTCATCAACAATCTCATTCATTAACATGAATAATTCTCCACTTTCTTCTCCTTGCTTCTCATGCCATTATTGCCCATTGATGATTGAACTAAATGGTTGATTAGGGAGGGGGTGAGATTCGAGAGAATCTCAGTAGCAAACAATACCATATTAATCATGCTAGATGGATGCTAATGCACTACACGTAACTTGTTTGTTCTCTTGTTAATTACTGACATATTAGCATGCTCAAAGCTAACTTCTTGATGCATGGCCATGGAGACATAATCTACTCATCATGAATAACAATTACAGCAGCTAAAACATATCACAATAACATTCAATAACATGTACACGGCAACACACAAGCATATAATATCAAGTAATGACAATAGGTAAGTTCACTGCCTTGCACCTCAAGTTTCCTCTTACTTTTTCTTTGACTCCCTTGACTTTCCAACCATGTGGGCATTCGGTCAACATCACCAAACAAGGTCCTAAACATAGTCACATTGATCATACAATCCATTAGAACCACTAGATTACATAAAGTTCAAGACTAGCTTTCTTGAACCTCAACCCTTTCTCTTGGTTTTAGGGTTTTCTTTCTAACTTTTCTAACATAAATCTCATCATTTCCCATCATTAGGATCCATTTCTTGTCAATTAGGACCACTTTAGATGGCTTTAGATTTAAGAATACCAAATCTGGAAATTTTGGTTCGCAGGTACTGTTCACACAGAAACTCCAGAGATTTTGCTCAAATTTGAAATTTCATAATTAATTCTAGAAAAATCAAAATTGAGTGGTTCCAAGTCTCACTGAAAGATACTTAAGTTATATTTAAAGGAAAAATAGTTTTAGGAACCAATTATACTCTGAACAGTACCGAAACCGTACGGAACTCGACACTCTTTCAAAAGTTCAACACTGTTTCCAGATTTCAAACCCTAACTTTGAAAAATCACCATAAATCGTACACATATCCAAATGAAGTGTTCTACCCATGGATTTAAAGCTTACAGAGTGTAATTTAAGCATACAGAATTTCAGAATCAGATATGAACAGTAAATAATTCGAAATAGGCATCAAATCAGATGCTACAGCCACCACATACCTTGATCTTGAAGCTTGAACTTAGGTGGACTTTCTCTCACTAGAAATAGCTCTTTCTCTCTCTAGATGCAAGAGCGGCAGAGTTTTCCCTATAGATCCTTGCTTGGCCGAAATATGAAGGGGAGGGAGTGCCTATTTATAGCCAAAAATTTGGCTTGAATGGACCAAAATACCCTTGGTGGCTAATAAAAAGGGTAAGGGCAATTTTGGAACTTCAAGTTAACTTTTACATCATCATTGCATCATCTTCTTGCATCATCCTTACCTCATTCTTCTAGAAGATGCTAGGTGTCACAAAAGTGGTGGAGGAGAAGGGAGATTAGATCCTAGCCATTGGATCAAACTTGTTCCATAAGTTTCCTTCGAATTTACTTGGCCCACGTTTCTCCAGCTTTCTTTATGGCCTTTCGGAGCTCAGAAAATTCTTCTGTCTACTCCATAAATTCTCTTTAATTCTAGAGAGTATCTATAAATTTTCTTAGGCCATAACACTTCCTTTAAACCTTGCATAAAAATTCATTTACCAAAATACCCTTTTATCGGCAAAATCAGCTTCTTAATTTATTAAAGCCACTCTACTGGCCTTTTGGTTGCGGGATTAATTTTATAAATTAGTACAACCTTTCAGCCATTTAGCCTCATTTTTGTATACATTTTTTAGGTCTCTTGCTATTTTAAATAATTACCTCAAATGGTATACTTTTTACCGGTAATAACCTCATAAATTCCATTGAAGCTGCCTTAGGGGCATTTTCGTCTTTTCTCTTCACAGAAGAGCCTTAGAATATTATTTCCCATTTTTTGGGTTTTCTTGGAATTCTCTGTATACTCTTCCATTTTTACCCCTGTTGGTCATAACTTTGTCAATTTATGATTTAGTCCCTGTTTGGACTTAACTTCATATAATCCTCTCTTTGAGGTTTCTAACTTAACCTTTAGCCTATATCTAGTCTCTTTTCTCTCTCTGAGCCTTCGAGACTTTACTGGAGCCTCTAACTTTAATTACACTTTAGCCCCTTAAAACTTTCACTTTGCAGTTAGTCCCTAAAACTGCTTTGACTTTCTTTCTCATCTTTGGGACTTCTGCTCAAAAGAGGTCTAGTAGTCTATCTAATTCAGGCTATTTCTGGTCTTTTAGGCCCAAAAGTTTGGATGTTACAGGGTGAACGAGCTCAGTTTGTTTTTTTTTTCCTTCTTTGTATTATCTGTCAATTTTCATCCTCTTAGCCGTGCTGATGTGGATTTATAAAAAAAAATTCTTAACAGACGTTAGGGGGTCCATTGGAATTGGGTTAAATTGTACTAAAAAAAATAGATGGTGGGTAAAATTGCACTGAAAAAAAGATTGGAGTGGTGGGTGCTCCTGAAAAAAAAGATTGGGGTGCTGGGTGCCCCTTTACCCTACGTTTTACACAATGCACATACATAATATTCAAAAAACATAACAAGTCCAGGCCGCTTGACAGGCCTCGTAGGCTTCTCACAGAGCTTGAGCCTGGCTTGTTAAGTAAAATAGGCCTTGAAAAAGGCCTGAGCTTGTGCTTAATTTTTAACAGGCATGGCCTGAGCAGATCGAAAGTACGCCAGCTATAGGCCCCTGACAGGCCACACGGCTTATTTCCACCCCTACTTTAGAGGTGAAGGGCGCCTGGTTAAGGGGAGGATTGGGAAGGAGAATAACACAGTTTATGAGGAGGCAGGCAGGAAGCAGGTGCAAGGACTTGTAAACTCATTTTTACTGAGAACGAGTTTCTTACAAATTCAAAGTTGTTCACTCTGTAAACGATTTTAAGTGCAGTATTTAAATAAATATTTTTAAACATGTAGTCTTTTAGTATTTTATTTTACTGTTCATAGCATTTTGTAAAAAAGCCGTGCAGCACCCCTTCAATCCTTTCATTAATTCCCTTTCTTTCTTTTTAGTTCTTTTTCCTCTACTTGTCTACTCAATACATACCTACATACATTTTTTTTTCTTTGGTTTTAATTTTGTCTTGCCTTAGGTAATTGGATCAGTGCCACTATGAATTGTTTCTCGTCTCCCTCCCCAAAAAAAAAACAACAAACCCAGAAAAAGTAAGAAAAGAAGACCTTGGCGCGAAGACCTTGAATCTGCACCACAAGATCATGTTACTTCAAAACCACAAGTCGGACACATTCTTTTCTGCATCTTAATACATTTGATCCTTAATATAAAAACTAGTTGGGCGTTGAATTAAGTCTTAAATATAAGACCTCAATCTATTTTGTCTTTTATCTTATCCCAAAATATCCCTTTGATTGTAAGAGATTCTCAACATCTAATGCATATGATTAAAGAGGATAATTTAGGGAGGCTAACACACATTTATAACAAATAATTAACTTAACTAATTTTTTTAATATCTTCAAATCAGTTATCTAGCCCTTATATTAAGGATCGGAGATAATATTACATTAATTCAAGATCAAATTATTTGAATTGAATAAATTTGCTCCAAAATCCCCACTAGAATATAATGTTGAAATTTCAACAAAATATGAGACACCTAAGGGTGCTTTTTTGAATGTGATTAGGATGGGAAGCATAAGAATGAATTTGGAATAAAGAAAATAATTAAGAGCTGATGAGGACCTTTTATTGTTCGCCTTAGGGTTCTCAATCAAAAATAAATCCAAGTTATGCAGTATAGTGAAAACTCAGGGCGTTTCACTTTGGGAGCCTTTATTGATGACCTAAGCTAGACTAAATGCCATGCAATGCAATGAAATAGGGTTTTGGGTTTTAAGATTAAATTGAAATGTAACTAAACTATATGCAATGAAAACAAACCTAAGCTACTATATTTTTGGTGTTTTTGGATAATGATGATGAATGGAAATGAATGATAGGAAATCTTTTGAGAATGGTTTTAATGGCAATCATAGTTCACTTAAGATATTAGGAGTTTCACAAATCCATTAGGTTCTCTTAATAACAACCTCAATAACTCATTGAGTCTAATGTTTAAATCAATGAACTTCATTAATGAAAACATTATTAAGCTCTCCTAGTGTGTAATTTGAGAATGATCATGCAATTGGTTCATTGCAACCCAAAATCAACTCAATATCAAAACATGACTATGCAAGATGAGAGAGAATCAAGAGAGTTACAAGGAAACATATATGCAACTACATATATTGTGAAGGGAGTTGAAAGACGACGCGCGGCGGAAATCAACTTAAAATTTTAAAACTTTCAACCCCTTGCCCAGATCTACCGATCGCGTTTAAGTCAGGTAGTAAGAAGCATTACCTTCGGTGTTCGATTTCCTGGTGGCTCGGTGATTCCGCCGTTCAGGATGCCTCTGCTCGCCTCCTTTGTCGTTCGAAGTCGACAACTCCGGTCGGCTTCTTCTACCGGTATCCACACGAGTAGCCCTCAATCTCGAACGACGTGCTAGCGTCTATGTCCGTCTAGGGTTTTCAAAAATCCGTCCTCTCTCCTCACTTTTGGCCGTCCCTTATCTGCTTAGTGCTTTCACTCTCACTCACTAAAACCCTAGCTCCCTAATATTGAATATATAGGATGCTATAGGTATTATGAATGATATTTAATTTCGAAATTAATCCTAAATTAATTCCGAAATTAATACAATATCAAATATTTCATAATTAGATAAGAGAACAATTAAATAAATACGGTTTATATTAAATCCGTCTCACAGATTTAATTCACCTATTTATTTAATTCAAAAATAAAGATATGACGGAATTAATTTACATAGATCTAATTTATCCTTATAAATTAAATCTAACAATTAATATCTCTTATATTTATATAATATATATATACGAATATATATATACATGTCCACCCTATATTATTCATTGAATCTGGACATATCTTAGATTCAATGAATCTGGACATCATAACTCGTGTTGGGCTATTTTGTGTGCGACCCTGTAGGCCCATATGAAGTTGGCAGTGGGCCATTAACTATAATGACTCACAAGTCGTAAGCGGTCTCTAGCAAGACATCACGACTACCCAAAACATATGAGGATCATTGAACGATGCAACCTTTCATACAACCATATCACGTCCCTTTTGTCACACGACATTTTGGTCATGGATGAGGCATGGAGAACGTCATCCTCCTATTCATGACCGTTACTTTCTCGATCCCTGAGTAGTCTGAGTATAGAAACGGAACTACCTTTCCATTATAGTATGGCCATACATTTCTCAGACTCACTCATCGAGGGGCCCAGTAATGTCTCTCTACGAATGTGAGGGACAAATTCCATCTTGACCATTCACATTCCTCCGCATGAAAAACCACTAAGCTTGCACATAGTCTTTATGATCACTCGGTCAAAAGTGACTTTTGACTAGGTCAAAGCTAAGCGTTTCTCATGTATGAATCCATGATGATCTCAGGTCAAAGGGCACAGTGACATGGTTTGTATATGAGAGAAGCTTATGACTTAACCCATGCAGCTCTCTCATAGCGGGTCGGTCCAACACCTTGTACTCTTACATGTGCCTATGACTTTAATTTATATCTCTATATATCTTTAAAGTCATACTGGTCTTATTTCATCTTTGCTCCCACATAGATGACCGACCAGGGACATTTAGGATAAACCATGAGTTATCCAAGGATAGTCATCACAGTAAACATGCAAATAATATGATAACGTAATTAATAAATTCATAAATCAACAATGTTTATAGCAAAATGATTGGCCCCTAGGGCACAATTTCCAACATATTGAAGCACAGAATTCAACATTAACCAATCCAAACTACAAATGTAAATCATTAACCAATGATTACAGTAACAATCCCAAGTTCCTAACTAAGAATTTACAACTCCTAGACTTAGAAAGCCATAAATCATAGCTAAAAATTGAGAACTGAAACTAAACTCCCCTTTGAAGTCTAGAAACTCATGCCACTACACCATTTTCAAGAGTTGATGAACCCTAGCCCTCCATAGCTTCAAGAAAAGCTCCAACCGAAGTGAATCCGTCAGCCATGGCAGCTGGGAGTGGAAGGAAATGAGATGGAGTAAAGGAAAGGTGAAGGAAATAGATGGGAAAGAAGATGGAGGTGGAGAGGCAAGAAGATGAGAGAATAGAGGTGTTGGACATGATAAAATGGAGTTCTGGGATGAAAATAGGGATCCATCTGGGTCGGATCATATGAGTAGAGGGTCCATTTTTGCATTCTGGATCTGAATTTGACGTTACTGATACGAGAGTTTGCCGCAGGGAACTATTCCAGAAAGGAATTTTAGTGATATTTTGAGAGTTTGCCACGATGAACTCAAAAGTTTACCCCGGCGAACTATTCCAGAATAATCACTGATGCATATTTTCAGACTTTTTTGCCACAGCACAGCATTTTCTTGAAAACTCTCATGTTGTGTAATGCTTTGGTCTTCAATCTTGGCTCTAATTCTCAAGTGTCCTACAATAAAAAGCAACAATTTGAAGCATCAATTGTCCTAGAAATCAATTGAATATAATTAATAACCAATTATGACAATTTTACCGTAAAAAAGACACTAACTCAAAGTAAGGACTTTTAATCTAAATTAAGCATAGTTATCATCAAAAGGAGCCAAAATCTATGATAAATACCCTTAAAATGATATGAAATAACATAGAACAATTGGGTTCAATCAAGAGCTCAAAGCAACGTTGAAAATGAGAAGAACTTCCAAGAGACAGATGGAGTAAAATGATAATGCTGTCAAAGAACATGAAAATTGTTGTATGATGATTTTGTGGGCATTGCTTTCCCACGCACAGTGATGATTGAATAAATCGGGCTTTCGCCCTATATTTTCACCAAAAAATAACCATGAAATTAGCGATGAGGGACCATTATCAGTAAATCACAAAAATTAGTAATTAAAGTTGGAAAAATAGTAAAAAAAAGACCTCAAAAATTAAAAAATTACATACAGAACTTGTTTACAAAAATTGTTTTCATTTGCTTATTATAAATTGCTGTAAAAATTCGAAAACAATACTAATGTTGTAGGATCCCTATTTGTAATTTTTCTACTTTTAAAGTCTTTTTTCTTACATTTTTCTCATTAAAGTTCACAATTTTAATATTAGAATAAATTAATTTGGTGTGGCTTATATTTGGGGGAAAAAGACAAAAAAATGACAACTTAACTTCAGAATGACCAGAATGTTTGCTGAATTTGCAAAATGCCATTTTGGTCACATGAGACCAAATTGGCATTATCATGTCAAATGAAAAAACCAAATTGCCCTTCATTTTATTTATTGTTTTTAAAATACCAAAGCCCCCACTGGCCGACAGGTCGCCGGAGCTCCGGCGGCGGCAGTCACCAGAGCTCCGATGACCTGTCGATAATGGTCACCCGAGCTCCAGCGGTCGGAAACTATATTTTTGAAAATTTTTACAACTTTAGTATAACGATTAACCACTTTTGTAACGCTATTAACAACTTCAGTATAGCAGTTAACAACAGGTTTTCTGGGAAATTCAACAAGCTCCGGCTGTCAGAAACAATTTTTTTGAAAATTTTTACAACTTCAGTATAACGGTTAACAACTTTTGTAACGCTATTAACAACTTCAGTATAACAGTTAACAACAGGTTTTCTGAGAAATTCAACAAGCTCCGGTGGCCGAAAACAATTTTTTTGAAAATTTTTACAACTTCAGTATAACGGCTAACAACTTTTGTAATGCTATTAATAAATTTTAATATAGCGGTTAACAACAGGTTTTTTAGGAAATTCAACAATTGGTCGCTGGAGCTCCGGCAGCCGGAAATAATTTTTTTGAAAATTTTTACAATTTCAGTATAACGGTTAACAACTTTTGTAATGCTATTAACAACTTCAGTATAGCGGTTAACAACTGGTTTTTCGGGAAATTCAATCATTGGTCGCCGGAGCTCCGGCGATCGAAAACAAATGTTTTGAAAATTTTTGTAACTTCATTATAACGGTTAACAACTTTTGTAATTGATAAGTCTCATTATTTGCATACATTTCTAGCCCTAAACTCATGCTTTTGCCATCTATATTTGCATACTTTAGGCATAATTAGCTTCCATTGTGCATAAGAGTTGGTGAGAGGAATTGTGAGGTTTTGCAGGTGTTTTTACATGTTTTTATATGATTTTATATGTGTGTACTTTTGATCCCTGCTTTGGTGTGAATTTCAGGGAGTTTCAGTTCTGTCTGAGGCGCCACGGCGGATTTGGGAAGGCGCTAGGGCAGACGGAAGTTTTCATGAAGCTCAGGATCACTAATCGAAATGGCGTCGTACAGGCAAGGCGTCGCGGCGGATGGACGAAGGCGCCGCGGCGGATGGACGAAGGCGCCGCGGCGGATGACGAAAAATTCCATATTTAAATAGCAGAGTTGCGCGCTTCAACCAGACACTGGATTTCAGTTCTTCATTCATCTCCAGACACGATTTTCTTGCTCTCTCCGCCCTCTCTCATTTCTCTCTTCCATTTTCGTCCAAATTCATCAATTTCCACCGATCAACCATGGATCTTTCATCAATTCTTGCTGTTTCTACCCTAATCCAGAGTATGAGTAGTTGAATTTCCAAGTTCTTCTAGCAATGAAGCTGACCTGAGTTCATGGAGCTGAACAGGGAGTCATTCAGATCTAGTTTCTCCTTTCTATTCTAAGGTTCATTTGTTTCAGTTGAACAATTGTGGTTAGAATGAAGGTTGGATGACTAGATTTATGTTTCTTGGAATTTAGATCTGATTGAACATTCAGATGTGAGTTGTGTCCTTTAATTCAGTTGAATAGAGGATTCTCTGTTGATTTGTAAATCTAATTCGTTTTACTTGGACTGTTGTTCTGTAAATCTGAATTTTGGTTGAATATATTAATGATTCATAGTTGTGGTCATTCTTAGAGAATTGCAACTTGCTTCTCAAGTGTTCTTGTCAATTGATTTTCCTTCTCACAGGTCAAAACAATGAATCTAGTAAGATAGTTGTTTTTGATCTGTGTTAAGAGAGATTTGAGCAGTAGCTGAATCTATCCATTTAATTGACATTAAGAGACTCCAAATTATAAGATTGAACAAGGAAGGTTGGATAAATTGCTAGGGGAACTACTATCTCTTATCTGAATCTTCTTTTGCATTTTACCTTTCATCAGATTTGTTTCTTGTTCAATTTCTCTTTTCTGAAACTCAAGCTTTCATCTTGGTAATTTGATAATTAAAAGTGAATTGTTAAGAATTGAAATACAACTTAAGGCTCCTTGAGAAGAATGACCTAGGTAGTGCCTCACTTGCTGCATTTCCCTAATAAAACTTTGATTACCTAGCGACAAGGTTTATCAATAATGCTATTAACAACTTTAGTATAGTGGTTAACAACAGGCTTTTCAGAAAATTCAACAATTGGTCACTGGAGCTCCGGCGGCCGGAAACAGTTTTTTTGAAAATTTTTACAATTTCAGTAAAAGTTAACAACTTTTGTAATGTTATTAATAACTTCAGTATAGCAGTTAACAACAAGTTTTTTGAAAAATTCAAAAAGTAGTATTTTTACAACTTCAATAATGTCGTTAACAAGTTCTATAACTCTATTAACAACTTTGGTATAGCATTTAACAACAGGTTTTCTTAAAATTTCAAAAAAATGTCATTTTTATAACTTTAACAACTCTTTTTTTTTAAAAAATTTTTTACAACTTCAGTATAATAGTTAACAACTTTTGTAACTCTATTAACAACTTCGATATAGCAGTTAACAACATGTTTTTGCGTTTGTTAATGGCATTCTGAAGTTATAAAAATGTTACTTTTTAAATTTTCTGAAAAACCTGTTGTTAACTGATATACTGAAATTGTTAATAGCGTTACAAAAGTTGTTAACTGTTATACTGAAGTCGTAAAAATTTTCAAAAAAATTGTTTCCAGCAGTCGGAGCTTGTTGAATTTTCCAGAAAACCTATTGCTAACTGTTATACTGAAGTTGATAATAGCGTTATAAAAGTTGTCAACTGTTATACTGAAATTGTAAAAATTTTCAAAAAAATTGTTTCCAGCCACCGGAGCTCCAGCGACCAATTATTGAATTTCTTGAAAAACTTGTTGTTAATCACTATACTGAAGTTGTTAATAGCATTACAAAAGTTGTAAACTGTTATACTGAAGTTGTAAAAATTTTCAAAAAAATTGTTTTCAGCTGCCGGTGCTTGTTGAATTTCCCAGAAAACCTGTTGTTAACTGCTATACTGAAGTTGTTAATAGCATTACAAAAGTAGTTAACCGTTATACTGAAATTGTACAAATTTTCAAAAAAATTGTTTCCGACCGCCGGAGCTCAGGTGACCAATTATCGGTCGGTCGCCAGAGCTCTGGTGACTGCCGTCGCTGGAGCTCCGGCTACTGGCCAGCCAGTGGGGGCTTTGGTATTTTAAAAACAATAAATAAAATGAAGGGCAATTTGGTCTTTTCATTTGACATGATAATGCTAATTTGGTCTCGTATGACCACAATGGCATTTTGCAAATTCAGCAGACGTTCTGGTCATTCTAAAGTTAAGTTGTCATTTTTTTTGTCTTTTTCTCTACATTTGGTTACATTTAACGGCAAGGGTTTGATAGTTAATATATGAAAATTAAGGATGTGGTTTTTAAATTTTTAAAGATGAGATGAGAGAGAGAGGTTATATGCAAATGGGAAGAGTTTTATGTATTATGGTCAAAATAATATAATCTAAAGTTTCATAACTAAATTTGACTGTTCATTGAAGATCTGCATGTGTACTACACGAATGTTTTCAAATAAGTATTTTTAATCAAATTTCAATTTTACTATTGCGAACAATATCCTTATCCAAGTTAATGTCACCGACCATAAAAATTCTCATAATTCATTTTATATATATCACGAACATAGAATTAAAATAAAACAATAGCGATTTAAATACTTATATTTTGCATGCTCAAGAAGTATTCGTGAGTTTGAATCAATTCGTCTAATCAATTTTCACTGAAGATAATAATAAAAAATTGTTTCAAAATCAATGGTCATGTAGCTGGCATTCCTGACTCTGCACTCTTCATGGTGTGACGCCAAATTGACCTTTGAGCATATACTATAAATTAGTTTTCAGAAATCATTTTATTATCCTCAGTTTATTTTTCCACTTGTTGTCATGTCCATAATTAATTACAAATAAAGTATATATTAATTTGTTCTTTGTTGGCAAAAAGTATTAATTTATTCTTTAACTTAATAGCATGACAACTAATCACAATCACTATATATTTAGTCAAAACTAAAAATCCTACATTACGGCGAAAATGATGTGGGCATCCATAATCCATAAACAATAGTAATATAAACAACATGTGGGCGCAAAATGCTATCCTGCTCCGTTGTTGCGTATGGAAGCCTGCTCATGCTGCTTCGGCGGCGCGATCACATTAATTACAAAATCATACCCACTTATTTTTCGTGGAAGGTGTACAATCATGTAAATATATTTTTTAGTAAGTATATTTTAAGATTGTTATTTTTGGCCCAAAAAAAATATTTTAAGATTGTTAAAATTATACTTTCTCATTTACTTTCAAAATTAACACAGGTCTATTAAAAGAATCTTACACATTAAATTAAATTAATTAAAATATTAAACAATTATTTTTTAAGAGAAATTCATTTAACTTTATAACAATTTTTATTGGGAAAATGCCAATAAAATCCGGTTAAAATACCTTAATCTAAATTAAGACCTATACTTCTAACAAATCTCTAATTAGGATATGAGTCCTAATTTAGAATTTCTGAATGTTGTTAAATGGTTAGAGTGCCTCTTTTTAATTAAACTTAGTATACATAGCTAAAAGCTTCAAAAATATTTTAATAAAGTCTTTTAAATTTCAACATAAATATTTTTAAAATAAATCTTTTTTATTTTATGTTTGTAACTATTTATTTTAAGATCTTAAAATATTTTAATTGCAAAAAATATATAATATTATGTTCTTATAATTTACATTAGTTTTATTTATTTAAGAAAATGTTGGATTTGAACCCAAAAGCGTAATTTCAACAACTTAATACACAATATTTCTTACAACTATGATATTTTAAAATCTTTAAAATAAATAATTACAACCTGAAAACATAAATATTTATTTAAAGGGTACATATATTATAATTTAAAATTTTTTATTAAAAGACTTTTGAAGGTTTTCCTTATATAAACAAACTTTAAACATTATAAATTAATTTTTGTGTTTTTTAGTCTCAAAAAATAAGCATACGAGAAAAGAAGAGTCATTTGGGAGGAGTAATACAATCAGTTTTTGTTTTAAATTAAAGAGGGGTATTCTAGTTATTTAATAACATTTAGAAATTCCTAATGAGGTTTCATGGCCTGGTTAGGAATTTGTTAAAAGCGTAAATCTGAATTTAAATTTAGGTGTTAAAAGTTAGATTTATTTGGGATTCTCCCATTTTTATTTCCCTCATATAGTTGATTATTTAAAATTAAAACTTTGCGGGCAGGTGGTTCTGACTTCTGAGTTCTAACTTGCGATTTGCTGGCTTTTATGTAAGGAAATAAGATCGTCACGTCATGACTTTTTGCTGCCAATTTACGGTGGTTTCACTTTCACGTCGTTGGGGAACTTACTATATTATATGTGTGCCTATATATAATATTCAAACTTGATTGCGTACTTTATGGCATTTAAAATTTTTATTTTCAAAAAAGTGAAATCAAAATGTTACAAAAGAGAAAGTCCTTTCATGACTTTATTTCGTTATGTATACGCAAGGAATGGCTCGAGCATGCAAGACAGCAAGATTTGTCAATAAATAATACTAAATATATGTTTTTGGATAAAATTGAAATATATAATAAGGTTGATGCAAAATCCAGCGTTTCACGCAGAAAGGTGGTTTCCTACGAGATTCTCCCGTGATTTTCTCTGCTATCATGGGTGTGAAAAGAAAGCAATTAATTTTTATTTTTTTTGTGGCCAACGGAAATGGCAATTGTATTTGGGGGCAGAGCAGAGCGTACAAAAAATAGTTAATCCGAATTGCAACTAAGGATATTGTTCTTAAGAGCTATTCCATAACTATCGGTAGATGAGAATGCGATACTCCCAATAATTAAACAAATTTTTCCTACAGATTCAGTGTCAATAGAATAACAATAGATAATAGTAAACTCAACAAGACAGAAAATTTAAAAGAGGGAAGAGAGGTGCTTGAAAACAAAAGAGCGGTGTCTGGACTTCTTACAAACACATCCTTATATAAGCATGGACTCATGAACGTTGGACACGAAATGAAACACATTTAATGAGATTAATTCTTCGATTTTGAGTGTTTCTATCATAAACACGATTAACTCAATGGTTTCTGAACGTCAGAGGCAATCAAACACGTTATTGGTGAGTGATAAATCTGTTTTTGCAATTAAAATATCCATTTAAGTAGCTTAATGTAGCACTAAATATTTCAATGTTAAGGTTCTTTTAAAATTCAGAGGTGATAAAACATAGTTTTTGGTAAGCTCTTTTGTGCAAATTAATTATGGATTTTTGCAAAAGCCTCTAACTAAAAAGTGCAGACACGCGAGATCCCTCTCCACCTTTAGGCCTATTCATTAGCCCAAGCACAAAAGTTAGTATCTATACTCTTGTGTTTCCACTCTCTTGGGCAATGTGAGACATAGTGACGCACCCACACACACTATAACTCTAACAATCCCCCACATATATCAAAAGAAATACCATTAGTTGAGTTACACAATTGGATATCACTATTGTATTTAGTGGTCACTACCAGAAAAAAGGCTTTTAACAGCGGTTATTAGTGGTTTTTCACGACGATTTTGGAGGCGAAGTTGATACAGTCAACGTTGAAAGGTTTACAAAACACGGTGGTTATTAACAAAACCGCCGTGGAAAGTTAACTTTCAATGGCGGTTTTTACATAACCGCCGTTATAGTTTTATTTTCCACAGCAGTTATTTACATAACCATCGTGGAAAATGGTTTTAACGGCGGTTATTTAAATAACCGCCGTTAAAATTTATTATTTTTTTAAAAAATAATTCTACATGATTTTCTTTTTTACCACCCTGCAGTTTACAGTTCCAAATAAATGTAGACAGTGCAGAATACGCAGAACAAGACCATATGAACAATTAATCAACTAGCTAGTTAATATATATAGCAAGCATTGAAATTTCTTTTAACATAGGTACAAAGCAAAAATAGAGAACCAACAGAACTAAGGGGAACCTAAGACCAAAGAACACATATAGGAACCAAGAGAACCAGCATCTTGAAAGAAAAGTAACTATTTCTGTCTGTACAATAGAAATAATGAATATGTATAGGAGGGAACTAAGAGAAAATATCTAATAATGAATTTTTTGAGGAATGACCTAACTATTTGAAAGTTTCAACATTTTGTAGCAATGTTGTTGACAAAGTGTCTCTCATCAAGTTGATGTCATCCATGGGATATGGGACAACATTTTGAAATACCTGTTAATCAAAAATAAAATAGTGAACTTAATCAAAAATGTGAAATAAATTGAAGAATGTCATGCAACGTAACTTATCTTTACCTTATCTAATTTCTCAGTCACTCCTGTCTCAATGATGTCATTCATGTAGCAGATAACATAATATCCACATTCAACATGTCCTTGTTGACAACGGTACTAACAAAATGAAATATAAAATTGAATATTAGACATAATTGATTATAAACATTAACTTTAATTCATCTAAAAAGGTTTAAAAGTATATATTTAGCTCAAAACAACATACCTTTGGGAGAATCCATGTTGGTGGTTGTCTATTTTATTTAATCGCCACAACATTGAAACCATGATCAACAATATAAAAGAAAATGATATTAGAGCATGTTTTTATAAACTTCACACGTAATAAATATATAAACATAAACTAATGTGTCGATGACATCTCTGGTTTCTTCGGATGGACTTCCACAGAGGGAATCGAACCAGTAAACTTTGTTATCAAAAGGGACACAAACAATTAGAGTCCAATGATAACTGCAAAATACAAACCATGTTAATTATAATCCTACACATACAACTTGTGTATCTCAAATACAATAATACACTTACCTTTCCACGTAAGGTACAAAATATATTGGCTTTCTGGTCTGAGTTATTGTGGTCATCATGTAGATCGACCTCGCTTCCACAGTATTAAGCTCTTTCTGCACCCTTTGAGGACACATAAAACCATATTTCCTTCAAGTCCTCCATTCTGACAGATTTGAGTAAAGTGCCTGTTGTTCAAATAAGAAACATTAGGACATGCATAAAGTATAACATGAAATAAGAAAATGATATTGTAACTTACAAAATAGCGAGCTGCATGAAGACTATATCAAGTTCCTCAAAGTTGAGGAACTGAATGAGGTCCTTCTTGTCAACGGTGAAGTTGTATATTATATCTGAACCCACAATTCCCAGCGGCATCTTGAAAGTAACAGGCTTATCCATGTTTGGCACTACGGAATGAAGAACCTCCAAACTGGAATACATAAGCACAACATCACCAGGAAGAGGCAGGAGTACAGGATCTGATGATGTGCTCTTTGTGGCCTTCTTCGCTGCCGCCTTCTTCACCACTGGCTTTGCAATAAGTCTCTTTGGCCATAAAATGAAATGTCCTTTAGCTTAGGCCAATAGTCGAACCTCATCAGTAGGATTGGGCAGTGGTGTACCGCCCTGACCATGAACAATCCTCTCCACTATCACCCTTACTTGATCGCTCGGAATTTTGTTGCCATGAATTGTTATGCCCATGAATACTCAACCACTAGCGACATGAACAGGTGAATTTTCATAATCCACATAGAGAGTACACGGCATTCTATTATCTTCGACAGGGTCAGGGCTAGGGTCAGGGTTAGACACTGTCAGTTGCTGTGTCTGATTATTACTACCCTTCCCGCTTTTTATCACAGGTGAACCTTGAAACATAATATGAAATTAGTTAAGACACATTAAATAAGTTTAAATGGATCAAATGAACCTTTAGAAGATTTGAAAAGATGTGTGATTATTTCCTGGGAAGGTTCAGATACTCGGGGCATTTGGAATCCACTCGTGCCAATAATCATCATAGCCTATTGAAACTTGGCATCGAATTCGTCACGTATCTTTTGCATCTCTGCCATGTGTTGTTGACTGAGTTTAGCTCGAACTCTCTTTGTTTCTTCTTGTAATTGTTGGTTGAGCTCCTCTTTAGATACCATGTTAGTGGAGAATGATCCAATGCTTTTTTGTGAAGTAGAGCCAAAAAATTATTTAATACCAATCCCTTTAGGGGTCCCTCTGACTCTGCCGGGATGGTCAGCCTTTCTAATGGCAGTGGCCAAGATATCCATCCGTCCTTGAGGGATGAATGTACCTTGGGATAATTGCTCCTCAAGTGTATCCTATAACATTAAAGCAACAAATTCAATTTAAGATAATTGAAAAAAGCAATTAATGAAGTATAATTCTTAAATATTACTTACAATCCTCTCAGCAGCAGCAGCAGACTGTGGAGTAATGTATTGACCCTTTTTAATCCTCGTCGCCTTCCATTTTTCTTGGCGAGAAGGACGCTCAATGGGTAAAATGTAGCCAATAGGATCTGAAGCAGCATCCATCTGTGTATTCTTCAGCCGCTCCTCTATCATACTTCTTTCCAACCTACCATACCCTGCACGAGACATGGTATGTGGGTATAGATTCTACTCAGATATTTGTCTGTTCTTTTGACCCAATGCCTATGACAATGAAACAAATTCAACAAAGTTAGTTTAGTTAAATAAAATATGACCTAATTAAAAACTAAGTTTGAAGAAACCAAACCTGCAATGCAGGGTCTTCACGTTGCTTCACAAAACTCTCCCATGCTTCGTCACTAATAAACGGGTATCGTTCCTTAGGATGCTCACCCTTTCTTTTCCCATGAATATAATGTTTTATAAGTGTGGCTCTAAAATCCCTCCACCGTTAATCAAGTTGCTTAAACAGACGGTCTCTCATTTGCTCAGTAGCGGGAATATCAAATGTCAGCTGCAATACAATAGCATAGAGTTATAAAGTAAATAAGCAATTATAATTGAAACAAGTAGAGAACACAATTCACAATGTACCAAGATATCCTCCCAAATATTTTACTTCAAATCTTTGTCCACCTTCTTCTAGCTAGGAATGTCAATCCCAATCTTACTGCATGCGACATAACCCAAATAACTAGTAAATTGAGCCCCAGTCTTTCCTATAGGCTTCAAATCATCATCAAATTCCACTATAATCCTCATAGGCTATGTGGTCTCATCAGGTAAAGCCAAATGCCTCATACGGGTTGGCCCTCTACCCTTTCTCTAGCTAGTAAAAGAGCTGTCATTGGCAGAACCCTGTTGACCGGATCCGTCCATTTCCTGTTCAAAGAACAACGAATTAATAAATGTAAGAATAAGAAATATCAAGTTAATATAAAACATTATTAAGTATATTTAACAAAAAAATATCAAATAATTCATTTAAGCCTTACAACGATTATCCTCCCAAATTCCTTCACAATGATCATCTCTAGCTAACAGCATAGTCATCATCTACCAAATCTAATTCAACTATTTTAGGTCAAGTAGCTGTGAAAGGTGGGGTTTCATCAAGATTAAACTCTAAGTCACCATCATCTCCACCAACTCCTTGTCTCTTACTTTGAAGCATGATAGACAATTTCTCTTTTGCTAGATCGGGAACAAAAAACACTTGTTTTCTTGACTTGCCAAAATAAATGGCTCATCTCTATATCCAACCCTCTTAAGATCAACCCAAACAAATCCAAATTCTTCATCCATTTGCACAGCATTACTATTAACCTACTTACATTTGAAGACGGGAACTTTAAACTTGGTATAACTAACCTCCCATATCTCTTCTATTATTCCATAATAGGACATTGCCACCAACATTAGGTTTCTATCTTTAGAACTAGCAAAATACATAGCTTCCGCTACTACCATCACCCCACTGTTCTGCATGGTACTCTTATCGTGTTGGGTTTTTATGTAAAATGAATAATCATTTATGTCATATCTACCCCAACATAAAACCTCAAAAGAAGGCCCTGCAGATAGCCTCTGTATTGTCTCAGAAGGATTGCCATCTTTTAACACTTCTTGCTTGGACCACTCTACAAATGACTTATTATGTTCATTAGCTAGTTGCATATCTTTCTTTCTTGGATTCAAGTTCTTCAACATATTCTTGTGAGCATTTAAGTAAAGCAGAACTTCATCCATGTTGTTTAAAATGTATAAATGTGCCTGTATTGCAACTTCTCTTAACATAGACCTCACTATGACACCCCGTGTTCCCTTGCTTCTCCCCTGATCATGTCGAGATTGAGGAAGACCAACTGCCTTTACCCTATCGAGATATGTGTTACAAAACTCAACTGCTTCCTTAGCTACATCTCTCTCAACAATTGATACCTCAGGTCGATAAGGATTCTTAGAGTACCCTTTTAGGATTTTCATGTATCTCTCAAAAGGGTACATCCATCTTAAACACACAGGGCCACAAAGTCTTATCTCTTGCACAAGATGAGCTATCAAGTGGACCATAATATCAAAAAATGATGGAGAAAAATGCATTTCTAATTGGGAGAGGATCACATAACCTTCATTTTCTAATTCATCCAACTCAGCAGGATCAATGACTTTGCTGCAAATGGCACTAAAAAACATACAAAGTCTTGTAATAGTATTTCTCACATCGGTTTTCATAATGCCTCGAATAGCAAGTGGAAGTATTGTTATATCAACACGTGACAATCATGAGACTTCATTCCTGTTGTCTTCAAATCTTGCATTGAAACAAGTTTGCTCAAATTAGAAGAATAACCTTGTGGCACTTTAATACTATTGACAAAACCACAAAAACTTCTTTTCTCTTCTTTTGATAATGTGTACGTAGCTGGATGTAAATAAGCCCTCTTACCATCTCTTTCTTGTGGGTGGAGGACTTTTCTTATTCCAATTTCGACTAAGTCTCGTCTTGCATTGATTCCATCCTTACTCTTTCCACTTATATGTAAAAGTGTACCAACAAGGCTCTCACACATATTCTTCTCCACATGCATCACATCTAGACTATGCCTCACATCAAGACTTTGCCAATATGGAAGATAAAAAAAGATAGATCTTTTTTTCCATATATTCCTCTTACTGACAATTTTCTTCTTCTTTTTACTGAAGACCACATTAATTCCCTCTACCCACTGATAAACTTCTTCTCTAGTTAATAGTCTTGGAGCCATTTCATATTCTTGTGAGCCGTTAAATGCTTTTTTCAATCTACGAAAAGGGTGATACCGACTAAGAAACCTTATGTGACCAAGGTATACCGTCTTCCTGCCATGTTTAAGTTGCATATGGTGGGTGCCTTCTTCGCATATTGGACATGCTTTATGCCCTTTAACACTGTATCCTAACAAATTTCCATATGCCGGAAAGTCATTTATCGTGGTGAAGATCATGGCACATAAATTGAAGGTCTCTTGTTTATATGCATCAAACATATCAACACCTTCCTCCCATAATTTCTTCAGATCCTCAATCAAAGGTGCCAAATACACATCGATATCGTTTCCCGGCTGTTTTGGCCCTGAGATCATCAAAGATAGCATGATATACTTTCTTTTCATACATAACCAAGGAGGCAAATTGTAAATTACGAGGAGTACTGGCCAAGCACTGTGTGTGCTACTAAGATTACTATATGGGTTAATTCCGTCATATAAAGCCCTAGCTGAAGGTTTCTTGGCTCGCCACTAAATTGAGAAAATTTTTGATCTATTGTTTTCCATTGAGGAGAATTTGTTGAGTGATGAAGCTTTCCATCACATATTTTCTCATCGAAATGCCATCTCAAATTTTTTGCATCTGTGGCATTAGCAAATAGACGCTTAAATCGTGATATTATTGGAAGATACCACAGAACCTTCAAAGGAGAACCTTTGGTCATCTCATTATAATCACCATCATTTTTCTTAACTTTGTATCTTGAAGTCACACATTTAGGGCACTTATTCACCCTTCATACTCATTTCTGAATAATATGCAGTCATTAGGACATGCATGTATCTTCTCATATTCCAAACCCATCAAACACAAAATTTTCTTTGCCTCATACATTCGTTTCAGAAGTGAATTCCCTTTTGGAAGAATATCACTCAGCAGTTCAAGCAATTCCGTAAAACTAGTTTTGGTCCAACCATTTCTTGCCTTAAGTTCATCAATTTCAACACGGTTGTCAACATTGTATAATCGTCTTTGCACCCTGGGTATAAAGGCGTCTCTTTATCACTACACAAAGTTTCAAAAGTGGGAAAGAACTGTGTAGAGGATTCAGACCTTATATCACGAAACATATCCGAAATTCTATCACTAAAGTCTTTATTCACAACCTTCTCCTTTGCAGACAGTGTAGTCTTTCTAATTTCTCCATGCTATATCCAATTTGTATACCTCAAATTTATCCCATCACAGATAAGATGCTCTTTTATCTCAGAAATACTCCGTCGACTATTGTTTAAGCATTTGACACAAGAATAATAGTACAATTCATCTCTTTTACTAGGGGCATTTCTCTAAGCAAACTCAAGAAACCTTTCAATCCTATCCTCATATTCTTTGCTAATTCTCTTAGCTTTCATCCAACTACGATCTATTGTTCTACAGAGTCAATGAACATAGTTGTCAAGCTCAATTCTAATTCTTAAATTCAAATATTGAAATAATAAAATCATTAAATGTTAGTCAATAAATTAAAATTGACTAACACTTAATTACAAATTAAAGGGAATGTCTCTTTTTTAAAAATAAAAAATTAGACAAAATTTCCCCTTAACAACTATGTACAAACACCAAATTAGAAACAAAAACACTCAAAATTTTTGATCAAAATTAAAATTTTCTCAACCCCTATTTATCTTGTTAAATATATTATAATAAAAAAATAAAATATATAATTATTTTTAAAAATTAGATTAAGTAATTTCTTAAAAATTAGTATATATAGTGAATGAATGAAATGTTAATAAAATAAAAAATCAAACAAACATATATAAGTTTTGTGAAATAGTTAAACAAAAATTATTTTAATCAACAAAAAACTATTCTTCATAACATATTTCACATGATAAATTTGAAGAAATATAACAAATAAAACAAAAATAAAAATTCAATTTCAAACCAATTCAATGAATAAAGATTCTTAAAGCTAAAACTTCTGAATCCAAAACGGGAACACAAATGATATCCATTTGCAATGAAATTTTAAACAACACTTTACCATCAATCGAAGTTCATAACAAAAAAATTCACAAAATACCAAACAGATTATTTATTACTAAATTCTCAAATTTATTACAAAAAAAAACTACCAAAAATTCGAAATAAATATCAAAAAATTATAAAAAAATCAAAAACTTCAAAACTAATCAACTTCAAACATTTAAACATGTTTCTAATACAGTATATAGGAAGGAATTGAGGTTTTCTCACACCAAATGCCCACCAACCAACGGTTCAAGCACATAAAAAACGTAAAATCTACAATACAAGCCAACCACAATGTAAAACTAACAAACCCATTTGAAATACAATAGATTTTTATGGTCAAAACATTCAAGAAACCAAGAAAAATTGAAAAGAATGAAAGAAGAAGATACTCACAGAGTAGAGATGATTCAAATGCAAAAAGAGGGTCGTTCAAAAGGCAACGGACGGTGGCAAGACACCACAAGCTAAATGGAGGAGTTTAAACGGTGAGGGAGTGGGGGAGATGGCCGGTAATGGAAGTTTTTTGGTGGTGGGACAGAGGGGGACCACGTCGTACTGAAACAAAACTGTGAAAATGAGAGAAAATGAATCGCCGTAGGGTTATTTTAAAACTTTCCATAGCGGTTATTAAGAAAACTGTTATGGAAAGTATTTTTAACGACGGTTATTTAAATAACTGCCATTAAAAAAATTTTCCACGGCGGTTTTTTTAATAACCGCCATGGAAAATCAAAACTTAAGCAACTTATTTACAAAAATACCACTGCCTTTTTTTCCACATCGTTTTTCTAATTAACCACCGTTATTTGGCGACGTTAAAAGTCTTTTTTCTAGTAGTGGGTCCTTTGGAATATGAATTATACCAAGACCAATAATACTTAGTACATAGAGATATCAGTGGTCCTATGGACTAATAAGAACTCACACCTCTTAGTGTACATTAGATCCATTATTAGTTAGATTGTACCCCTATATTTAGTTGTTAATGATAGTCTTGTACATTAAAATGGCCTTACATGTGCCTAGTGTCACACCCTGATAATTTTATTCTAATTGATGCATGATTTGTGACTGACTAAGGCCAAATAGTATAGTAGACTGGTAGAGGATCCAGACTATGAGGAAAAAATCAGGATAGGGACATAATGGTCATTTCTGAAAAGATCAGTTAAGAAAGGGCAGTATTGGAAATAATGTCCAAGATTCCTGAAAATTCCCAGAAAATCATGAAAAATAGAAAGGAGGGTACAGAATAATGTTTGAGGCTTAGAAGATGAATATGAGATTAAAAATAATTTATCAGGGAATTATTTGTAATTATTGGAATTTTTGGTTAATTAAGGAAAATTAGCCAATTTCCATTATTTAAAATATATAGAGGCCTCAAAAATTCAAGGAAAAATATGGATAAATTATGTGACATATTATCCTAATTTATAAAATTATTTCTCACCTTTGGATGTACAGAAGTTAGCTTAAAAAATATTTATTACCGAATTATTATCGGTAGAATAGTGATTTTTGACAGGATAAAATTTAGAAAATTATAGAGGGAGGTAAGACTTGAGAAAAATCATGGATTACCCTTGGAATGAGGGGAATTTAATGAGGTGTTGAAATCGAAATTTTGTGACAGTAAATTAGACAAGATTGTTGGAAAATCGGACCGGAAATACACAAATAATCAGTGGATTGCACTGATTATTGGATGAGTAATTTTTTTTCCAATATTGAGAGCAATATTTCGGCCAAAATTAGAAGGGGAGGATAAAGTTGGAATTTTTCAAATTGTTCAAGGGCAAAAAGGGAAATAAGAGACAAAACAATAAAATAATATTTTATTTCCACATGAAAATCACATGGTGATTAGGTGTCCATCCATGTGTCACTTTCTTATGGTGTGTGCCCTAGATTTGTCATGTGTAAGTAGAAAAAATGGACGGCCGAGATCGCATCTTTTTCCCGAAGGGCATTTTGTTTTTGGCATTTGAAATATCAAAGCCTATAATACCCCCCTTCCATGAACAAATTCGGCCATGGGACAGAGGGGGACCACGTCGTACTGAAACAAAACTGTGAAAATGAGGAAAAACGAATCGCCGTAGGGTTATTTTAAAAACTTCCATCGTCGGTTATTAAGAAAACTGTTATGGAAAGTATTTTTACGACGGTTATTAAATAACTGCCATTCAAAAAATTTTCGACCACGGCGGTTTTTTATAACCGCCATGGAAAATCAAACTTCTTAGCAACTTATTTACAAGGTTTTTCAACCGGTAACCTTAAATTGCGCTTCCGAATGTCTTAACTTGGCCACATATAAGGTCGTCAATGTAAGGTGTTACAGTAACCACTTGTTCCACTTCCTTAGTACATGCTTCTGTTGGTATTTGTGAGTAGATTTATGTTTTTGTGCTCCGAGTTACATGTTATGTTCAAAGTGTTGTGTATATAAAAAGGAAAACCCGTCTTGTGGGGTTTCGTGTGATGATAATGAATCTTGGAATTGTGACGAGTATTGCCACTGAAAGAAGTTAATATGAAATGTTCCATTACTATTTGATTATGGTTTGAGCATGATGCCATGAATTGGGATTTGGTGAGAGTTTTTGATAGTTACTACCACGTGGTAAGGCCTCCATTACGGCATGATGGTTGGCTCAGTACGTCCCCATAGTGAGGGATAGGCCTTTTGGCTTCCTACGTCCCCAGAGTGAGGGATAGGCCTTTTATGGCTCCTTACGTCCCCCATAGTGAGGGATAGGCCGGGTTCGGCTCTTGAAAATCCCCAAAGTGAGGATATGATTGATGGGAATTGCATCATTGCACTTGATGATTGTTATGGCTATCTTGTTATCATATTACTTGTGAACTGCCCCCACTTGACACCTCACGAGCACCTATTTAGTAGCACCTTGAATTGGAAAGGTTGGTTACTGGGACGTTTGTCTCACCCCGTGGTTTACAATGTTTTCAGGTGGTTTCGGGCGTGTGGCGTGTGCATCGGGAGAGACGCGAGGCTTGAGCTTGGTTAGCTTTAGGCCTCTAGCCCTTGTATTGTATGGCTAGTATATATTGCCACATTTAGGACTCCTTTTGAAATATTTGATGTTACGGCTTGTTGTAAACTGGAGAGAATGTTATCTCCTTATTTTGGTGGCCGGAGGCCATTTCTGGTGTCTTATGAAACTCTATTTATTGTGTTAGAAACCCTTTGATGGGTTGATGTGATGTGTGTTGTTACCTCCGGGCCGGAGGCTCGGAGGCCAGTAGATGTTATGAATGATTTTTTGTTGCATGCAACGGAGTCTGGGTTTGACTCGAGTTTGAAAGTCAATTCTGAAAATATGCCAAAGTCTTTCTACTATGGTAGTCATTTTGACAGATTTCCTTTTCTACCATAGTAGTGATTTATGATACGAGTTATAATGTTTTGAGGTAAAGATTTTACACTGATGAAGTCTCGAGGGCTTGACTATAAGAATTAGAGATGACTAAGGGCACAAGGTTATATTTGGGAATCTTAGTGAGACAATTCCTAAGGCTAAATCTAAGAAAGGACCCAATCGTAAATTCAAAAAGTTTCAGGACGGAAAGGGTAGTGATGGAAAGTATACTAAAAAATTCTAGAAAAATTCCAAAAATTCTAGAAAAAAGGAAAATGATGTTTAAGGCTCGTATGGGGTTAAAAATACAAAAATAACCCTAAAGCAAATTGATGAAATTCCTAGGGTTTTGGCTAATTATGAATATTAGTGTGAAAATTGAATTATTTAAAATACGAGGATGAGTCAAATTATTGAAAGAAAAAATGAGGAATAATACTTGATTAATTATCACAAGTTTTACAAATGATTTTGTCCCAAAAAACAAAAAGGTTGGCTTTAATAGAATTAAAAACCTATTTATGCACTATTGGGGAAAGTAAAAATAAACCATCTATGGGTTGACTCTTGACATAAGAAAAATTACAGAAATTCTCCATGATAAAAAGGTAATATTAGTACCCAGAGTCAGATTCTCAGAGTCATGGACCAATAGAAAGAATTCGATCAAGTTTACTCTAAAATAGATATTGTCAAATGTTTTAATGAAGAAACAAAGAGAAAAGCATCACACCCTCTTTGGGCATATTATATAATGCCATGTGAGGTTATTTATGATGAAAAAGGATAACAAAACATGTCCCAGAGTTACTAGGTAAGTCAGGACCTAAAAAAGTGCCCGATATGATGTAAATAAAAAAATAGGTGGAGGAATAGTCAAAACTGAGATCGAGCACAAAATTTCTTATTTTTCTCCCTATTTGATAAGGGGACATGGATGGAATTGTACAAGTTATTAAGGGGCATGTTTAGAAGAAATGAAATTACTTCATAAAATCTCTACTGTGTGACCCAGTGAGATTGGGCAGCCTATCAAAGAAGCTATTTGCTTTCCTCTCTTTCTCTCTTTAATGGCGCCATAGTGGAGGATTTTTATTGGCTTAGAAATCTCAAGAAAATATGTGAGAGAAAAAGTAACTGATAAGAGATAATTTAGACAGGATAGGCGAAAGCCAGTTAGAGAAACTTCCTAGTCCTCCCCTTTCCTCTTTCATGACGCCATGGGGACACTCCTCACTGGCTAGAAGATGCTAGAAAGCTTACTCAGCGTGTGAGTTATCTAGCGCAATTATTATAGACGTTGAGTCGCCATGCTAAGCAATGAAACAATTAATAAGGAGGTTGAGTCATCATACATGTAGACCAATGAGAAGAGAGTAAGTAGCATGCATATAGACCAATTAAGAGGAAGGCATATGGCACCAAGTGAACCAATAAGTAGGGTAGAGCAATGGGCAAGTTGGGTAACCCGTGCCCTAACCCGTAGCCCGCCCATTTAAGATTACACGGTTACGGGGCAGCTCATACTCGTAATGCACCCATTTAGACCCGTTGGAAACGGGCTGAAATAAATAGGCAGGTTGTTAAAACGGGTTATGAAGAACCTGCTTAGGACCTGAAAATCTAGAGAACCTGTTCATCTTCTTCATCACTCATCCCCTCACCAGCACATTCAAATTAATTTATATTCAAGCTTATCAATATACAAATCAAAATAAAAAAATTAGAGATTAAAAAAAGAAAGAAAGAAAGAAGGAGATGGATTGCAAAAGAGATTAGAAGAAGCCAAACATAAATCTAACGCAGATAAAACAACAAAAACAACTAGATTGATAGTTAATGTTAGCGACTGAAGCTCGATAATAGTGGTACCGGTGACTAATGAAGAATACCAAAAGGGAAGGCAAAGATGATAGATTGATGGCTGGCGCTTCTCTATTATGGCATTGCCATAGAAGGCATGCGTCCACAGGGAGACAGTATGAGAGTGAGAGTGAGAGTCTAAGACAGTAAGATAAGAAAGTGATAGAGGGAGTAGAGAGTTATCGTGATGGATCTGGGTTGCATAAAGACGGTCATGCGAGAGTGAGAGGGGAAGTCATTGGGTTTCGACTTTTCTAGAATGTATAAATATAGACCGTAGTGTGTTTTGAAATTTTCATATAATAATTGTTAAAAAAAATGATATGAAAATTGTTAAATGAAGACGAATTTCAGGTGAGGCTGTGATGAGAATCAAACAAGGATTAGACATTTGAAAAACAAGCCCCTAACACAGCACCTAAAATTTGAAGTTGAACCCATGTGGAAAAAATAACATATTATAAGAAAGTTATGTATAAAAAAATTAAAAAATATATACGGGGGGTATGGGTAGCTCGGGGGTATGCCCGTAGCCCGCCCTTGTGATGCAAGAATGCAACACCTTAGCCTTTTTACCAAATTACCATCCAATTAAAGGTAATTGGAATCATATCTGATGGCCAAAAGTTTGAAAAAATTTGATTTTGAAAAATTTTGCTCATGGGTTACTATTCATAGCAACCCATAAATTAGCCAAACTTTGAAAATTCATAAGTAATTATAAAAAAATCAAATTGACTGATTCTAAGTTCTATTAGAAGATCTTTGGATTAAATTTTTAGGAAAAATAGGCACTGGATGAATTGTCTTCAAATTCGAGCCTAGATTTAATTCAACAAGTATTGTTCATTTGGTAAATTTCCAGTTTTCCAGGATTTTTGCCTAACTTTTGATAGGCACAACTTCTTGCACGGTTATCTGTTTAAGACATATTACCACTCGTGTTAAAGGGAAAAATAAGATCTACTGATCTGGAAAATTTCATGAATTAGCTCCTCAATTGCTCCGATTCACATTGGTCAAACCTTTCTTTCAAATGGTTGACTTTTGACCCTAACTATCAATTCTTTCCATAATTAGCTCTCTAACTTGGTGTGCTAACTAACCATCACATGGTTGATTTAAATAGCATACTTGGTCTATGATTGCATAAAGTAGTCATATAACATCATCACAAAAATATTTAATTACAGTTGATAAGTCTCATTATTTGTATATATTTCTAGTCCTAAACTTATGTTTTTGCCATGTATAATTGCATATTTTGGGTATAATTAGCTTTATTGCAAAAGAGTTGATGAAAGAAGTCGTGAGATTTTATAGGTGTTTTTGCATTCTTTTATGTGATTTTATTTGTGTGTACTTTTGATCTCTGTTTGTGTGAATTTCAGGGAGCTTCACTAGCAATCTCACCATGCTGTCTGAGGCACCGCGACGGATATTACAAAGTGCTGCATGCAGCGGATTCCCAAGGCACTCTCGGTCACAGGGGCCGCGGCAAATGATCAGAGCGGCCACGGCGGACCAAGTTCACATGGGGCTCAAGATCACTAATTGAAATGACACCGTATAGGCTAGGTGCCACGGGGGATGATTAGAGGCGCCACGGCGGATGACAGAAAACTTCAAATTTAAATATAGAGTCGCGCGCTCAAATCGAAAAAACCCAGATTCAGTTCTTCACTCTCCAGTCGCCAATTTTCATGTTCTCTCCATCTTCTCTCAACTCTCCCTCTCATTTTCGTCCAAATCCATCACTTTCCACTGATCATTTATGAATCCTTCATTGATTCTTGATGTTTCTACTGCAATTCAGAGTATGAGCAGCTGAATTCCCAAGTTCTCCTAGCAATGAAGCTGATCTGAGTTCATAGAGTTGAACAGGGAGTCGTTTCAGATCTAGTTTCTACTTTCTATTCTAAGATTCATTTGTATCAGTTGAACATTTGTGATTAGAATGAAAGTTGAGGTGGTTAGATTTATGTTTCTTGGAATTTAGATCTGATTGAACATTTAGATGTGAGTTGTGTCCTTTGATTCAGTTGAATAGAGGATTCTCTGTTGATTTGTAGATCTATTTCATTTTACTTAGATTGTTGTTCTGTAATTCTAAATTTGATTGAATGATTTTGATGATTCACAGTTGTGGTCATCCTTAGAGAATTGCAACTTGCTTCTCAAGTGTTCTTGTCAATTGATTTTCCTTTTCTACATAGCAAGACATGAATCTAGTGAGATAATTGTTATTGATCTGTGTTTAGAGAGATTTGAGCAGTAGCTGAATCTATCCATTTAATTGACCCTAAGAGACTCCAAATTATAAGACTGAACAAGGAAGGAAGGATAAATTGCTAGGGAACTACTATCTCTTATCTGAATCTCTTTTGCATTTTAGATCCCTTTATTGTTACCTTTCATTGAATTGTTTCTTGCTTCAATTTCTCTATTCTAAAACTCAATCTTTTACCTTGGTAATTTGATAATTAAAGTGAATTGTTAAGAAATGAATTCCAACTTAAGGCTCCTTGAGAAGAATGACCTAGGTATTGCCTCACTTGCTGCATATCCCTAGTACGATTTTGATTACCTAGCGACAAGGTTTATCAACAGTCATCCCTAAAATGCATGAAATGTTTCAAGGTCATAAAGTGACATTGCAATTAAAGTTCCTTCACACATTGACCACCTCCTTGGCTCTTTCCTTTTGAAGTTGAAGGCCCTAGGTTTTTGTTAAACATGGGGGATAAGATTTATGAGAATCTTAGTAGCATAGCACCACATTCATAATGTTAACCAAGCAAAGCATTTATGCTAAATGAACTTGCCAATGCATACTTTCACTTAATACATATACCATGGAAAGGACATAACTGAAGGGAATTGAAAGACGACGCGCAGCGGAAAAATCAACTCGAAATTTTAAAACTTTCAATCCCTTTTCGGATCTACCGATCGCGTTTAAGTCAGGTAGTAAGAAGCATTACCTTTAGGCGTTCGATTCCCTGGTGACTCGATGATTCGGCCGTTCAGGATGCTTCTTCTCGCCTCCTTTGTCGTTCGAAGTCGACAACTCGGTCAGCTTCCTCTACCGGTATCCACACGAGTAGCCCTCAACCTCGAACGGCGTGCTATAGCCCTATGTCCGTCTAGGGTTTTAGGAATCCGTCCTCTCTCCTCTTCCTTAGGCCGTCTCTTATCTGTTGGTTCTCTCTTCTTTTAAACCCTAGCTCCTCATATCAAATATATAGGATGCTATATAGGTTTAATTAATAATATTTAATTTCGAAATTAACTCTAAATTAATTCCGAAATTAATACAATATCAAATATTGCCTAATCAGATAAGAGAACAATAAATAAATATGGTTTAAATTAAATCCGTCTCACAGATTTAATTCTCCTATTTATTTAATAAAGAGATGACGGAATTAATTTGTATAATTTAATTTATCCTTATAAATTAAATCTAACAATTAATATCTTTTATATTTATATATATATATACGAATTTATATATATATATATATAACACGTCCACCCTATATTATTCATTGAATCCGGACATATCTTAGATTCAATGAATCTGTACATCATAACTCGTGTCGGGCTATTTTGTGTGCGACCCTGTAGGCCCATATGAAGTTGGCAGTGGGCCATTAACTATAATGACCCACAAGTCGTAAGCGGTCTCTAGCAAGACATCACGACTACCCAAATCATATGAGGATCATTGAACGATGCAACCTTTCATACAACCATATCACGTCCCTTTGTCTCACGACATTTTGGTCATGGATGGCATGGAGAAGTCATCCTCCTATTCATGACCGTTACTTTCTCGATCCCTGAGTTAGTCTGAGTATAGAAACGGAACTACCTTTCCATTTATAGTATGGCCATACATTTCTCAGACTCACTCATCGAGGGGCCAGTAAGTCTCTCTACGAATGTGAGGGACAAATTCCATCTTGACCATTCACATTCCTCCGCATGAAAAACCACTAAGCCTGATTCTAAAACTCAATCTTTACCTTGGAATTTGATAATTAAAGTGAATTGTTAAGAACTGAATTCCAACTTAAGGCTCCTTGAGAAGAATGACCTAGGTATTGCCTCACTTGCTGCATATCCCTAGTACGATTTTGATTACCTAGCGACAAGGTTTATCAACAGTCATCCCTAAAATGCATGAAATGTTTCAAGGTCATAAAGTGACATCAATTAAAGTGACCTTCACACATTGAACCTCCTTCTCTTTCCTTTTGAAGTTGAAGGCTTTTTTTTTAAACATGGGGGATAAGATTTAGGAATTTAGTAGCATAAACATTCATGGTTATAAGCATTTATTTATGCTAAATGAACTTGCCAATAGCATACTTTCACTTAATACATAATAACCAAGGAAAGGACATAATGAAGGGAATTGAAAGACCGCGCAGCGGAAAAATCAACTCGAAATTTCAAAATAATCCCTTTTCGGATCTAAATCGCGTTTAAGTCATAGTAAGAAGGGATTACCTTTAGGCGTTCGATCAACCTGGTGAAATCGATGATCCCGTTCAGGATGCTACTTCTCGCTCCTGTCGTTCGAAGTCGACGCCTCCGCTCTTTCCTCTACCGGTATCCACACGAGTAGCCCTCAACCTCGAACGGCGTGCTAGCGCCTATGTCCGTCTAGGGTTTTAGGAATCCGTCCTCCTCTCTCTCCTTAGGCCGTCTCTTATCTGTTGGTTCTCTCTTCTTTTAAACCCTAGCTCCTCATATCAAATATATAGGATGCTATATAGGTTTAATTAATAATATTTAATTTCGAAATTAACTCTAAATTAATTCTGAAATTAATACAATATCAAATATTGCCTAATCAGATAAGAGAACAATTAAATAAATATGGTTTAAATTAAATCCGTCTCACAGATTTAATTCTCCTATTTATTTAATAAAGAGATGACGGAATTAATTTGTATAATTTAATTTATCCTTATAAATTAAATCTAACAATTAATATCTTTTATATTTATATATATATACGAATTTATATATATATATATATACACGTCCACCCTATATTATTCATTGAATCCGGACATATCTTAGATTCAATGAATCTGTACATCATAACTCGTGTCGGGCTATTTTGTGTGCGACCCTGTAGGCCCATATGAAGTTGGCAGTGGGCCATTAACTATAATGACCCACAAGTCGTAAGCGGTCTCTAGCAAGACATCACGACTACCCAAATCATATGAGGATCATTGAACGATGCAACCTTTCATACAACCATATCACGTCCCTTTTGTCTCACGACATTTTGGTCATGGATGAGGCATGGAGAACGTCATCCTCCTATTCATGACCGTTACTTTCTCGATCCCTGAGTAGTCTGAGTATATAAATGGAACTACCTTTCCATTATAGTATGGCCATACATTTCTCAGACTCACTCATCGAGGGGCCCAGTAATGTCTCTCTACGAATGTGAGGGACAAATTCCATCTTGACCATTCACATTCCTCCGCATGAAAAACCACTAAGCCTGAACATAGTCTTTATGATCACTCGGTCAAAAGTGACTTTTGACTAGGTCAAAGCTAAGCGTTTCTTATGTAGGAATCCATGATGATCTCAGGTCAAAGGACACAGTGACATGGTTTGTATATGAGAGAGGCTTATGACTTAACCCATGCAGCTCTCTCATAGCGGGTCGGTCCAACACCTTGTACTCTTACATGTGCCTATGACTTTAATTTATATCTCTATATATCTTTAAAGTCATACTGGTCTTATTTCATCTTTGCTCCCACATAGATGACTGACCAGGGACATTTAGGATAAACCATGAGTTATCCAAGGATAGTCATCACAGTAAACATGCAAATAATATGATAACTTAATTAATAAATTCATAAATTAACAATGTTCAAAACAGAATGATTGGCCCCTAGGGCACAATTTCCAACAATAACATCTTTTTCATTCATAACACTGAACATAGCATAAGCCAAGGCATTACATGTATGGAGTTATACATCACATAACATCATCATCTCATCCACATCATGGCATAGTAACATAGCATAACATAAAGCAATAAACACAATGCAAGTCAACATTAGATGATAATTGCTAGCTACCTCTTTCAAGCGTTATCCTTTCCTCTAAACTCTTCCTCTCTTGAGCAAATCTTCTTCTATTTTGGATGCTAGGCCTAATGATAATGCAATAGGACATTAAAATTCATTATCCATCCAAAATATTAATCAAATAACCCTTAAACCTCTTTTCTTTGATTTTTGGGTTATTCCTTACAACTTTGATTCTTTAAATCTCTTAGGCTATTTCTACATAATTTTTCATGTAGATTACAAATATCCACTTATATTTATGAAAATCCAATCCCTCCCTATAGATCTCATTTTGGCCGAATAGGGTGTCTTGGAAAACCAAATTTCCATTTTCAAATTTAATGCTTCCAAGCTTCCTTTCTTGGTGTTTCCCTACACCATTTCATCATTTAAACACATTGGAAGCATCAAATTAAATCAAATCCAACTCTAACCCCATTCTCTCTCCTTGGCCGAATTGAATCATCTTGAATAGGGGTTGGATTTTCTTTCTAAAACTCACTCAAAACTACTCAAAACCTATCATTTTCAACTGGTTAATCTATGCTTTAAACCTTTGATTAAAACCTTCCATAATTTTGAAAAATTTGGCAGCATCTCCCCATGGAAAATGACCATCCAAAACTACGTAAAATCATATATAAACAGCCCACAATAATTAACAAAGAGCTTAGGAGCTTACCTTGGTGATTCCTTAAACTTAGGTGGACTTTCTCTCACTAGAAATACCTCTTTCTCTCTCTAAATGCAAGAGTAACATAGTCTCACCTGTGGTTCCTTGTTTGGCCTAAATGTGAGGGGTCTTGGTGGCTATTTATAAGCCAAGCATTAACTAAATGCCATCAAAGTTCAAAAGAATTACAATGCTTAGGTGTCAAGCTAAGCTTCCTTCTTGAATTTCCTCTTTCCTTAATTTAATTCCAAATGAAATAAATTTTAAAATTCAAAATCCTCTCCACCCCTAGCTTGACAAGTGGCACAATGAGAGCCAAGCAAAAATGAGTGTACTTCTCACCTTTTTAAGCACCATTTTGATATTAAATTAGCTCTGTCTTTTTCTATATCTGTAATTTGAGCTCCCTAATTAATTTCTATCAGATCCTTAACATTTCTTTATCATTTTATCTTCCAAAAGAGCCCTCCTTTACTCCCATAATTAATTTATATCATTAAAAGAAAAGAAAACTAATTTCTTCACTATATTAGTTTTCTTACTCAGGAGTTACTTTTTCTGGTCTCTAGGCTCCTTTAAAATTTCCTAATTATTTTATAACCTCTTATAAATCCCATAGGAGTTCCATGAATTTTCTTGGGATTTATCTAGCCCCATAAGTATTTATTTGGAATTTTCCTAAATAAAATCCCAATTAGCATAATCAGACTTTAAATTTATTTAAAGATTAACCAGGGCTATTTTGGGAATAAAACCACTTGTACAATGTCTTATAATTCTCAAGACACTTTATCCTTATTTTTTCTTAATTTTCTAAGGCTCAAAGCTATTTTTCATAATTAATTTTTTACCAATTTCCTAATTAGTCAATATTCAATAATTACTGAAAATTCAATAATTATTGCTTTCCATCATAATTTCATTCCTTAAGCCTTGAATATTGTCCAGGGACCTTTTATCTAACTTTCATAATTATTTGCTAAAATTTTGGTAATTTCTAACGTATTTTCTCAAATTTTCATATTTCTTTTCCCCTATTCTAGCCCTTAAATGTTCTAGGATTTTCTTACTCTTGGTTATAAAATTCCTGGATGTGACATTCCCGCCCCCCCCCCCAAATAAATTATGTCCTCAAAATTTAAAGTATGCCTTAAAGGAAAGATCCTGGATATCTTTCCTTTATGTCCTCTTCTATCTCCCACGTTACTTCTTCTAGTGACAGACCTTTCCAGACCACCTTGACCAGCAAAATCTACTTATTCCTTAGCTGCTTAACCTTTCTGTTAGTGATTCGCTCTGGTCTGACTTCAAAAGACAGGTTGTCTTGAAGTACAATGTCATCATACTGGGTGACATGAGTTGGGTCTGGTTGGTACTTCCTCAATTGGGAGACATGGAAGACATCATAAATTTGGCTCAATTTCGGGGGAAGGGCCAACTTGTAAGCTACAGGTCCTACTTTAATAGAATCTGGAATGGTCCAACATACTTTAGACTTGACTTCCTCATCTTTAGGGATCGACCCATTCTTGTAGTTAGAGAAACCTAAAGGAATACATGATCCCTGACTTCAACTCTAACAGTCTTCTCCTAATGTCAGCATAACTCTTCTGTCTATCCATCTTTCTGAGAATGGTAGGCTATGCTAAATCTGAGAGCAGTGTCCATTTAGAGCTCTCCACAAGTTTGATGTGAACCTTAGACCTCAATTAGAAACAATATTGCTTGGGACACCACCTAGCCTAACAATCTCCTTAATGTATAGTCTTGCCAACTTTTCAGGCATATCTTTCACATTCACCACTAGAAAATGGGCTGACTTGGTCAATTGATCCACTATGACCCACGTTGCACCGTAACCTGATGACGTAAGGGGTAATCCTATAATGAAGTCCATGGAAATGCTACCCCATTTCCACTCAGGGAGATTTAGGGGTTGCAAAAGCCCTAACAGTTTCTAGTGCTCTATTTTTATCTTCTGGCACATGAGGCATCTTGCCATATATCGTGTGATATCTTATTCCATACCAGGCCACCAAAACACTTGCTTAAGGTCTTAGTACATCTTAGCCATTCCCAGATGAATCGTGTACATGCTCTTATATGCCTTATCCAAAATTTGCTTCCTGAGATTTATTAGAGGGACATATGTTCTTCCTCTATACTTTAATATTCCCTCAGTTGAGATTTCAAAATCTCTTGTCTCATGGTTTAATACCTTAGCTCATGGTTTAATAAAACCACTTGTACAATGTCTTATAATTCTCAAGACACTTTATCCTTATTTTTTCTTAATTTTCCAAGGCTCAAAACTATTTTCAATAATTATTGAATACTATCCAGGGACCTTTTCTCTACCTTTCATAATTATTTGCTAAACTTTTGAGAATTTCTAACATATTTTCTCAAATTTCCATATTTCTTTTCCCCTATTCTAGCCCTTAAATATCTTGAGATTTTCTTACTCCTGGTTATAAAATTCTTGGATGTGACAAAGAACCCACTTGTTTAAGCCCATCTGTTACGGGTTTTTTTTTTTGGGCGGGCCTAAATGGGTAAATTTTCTCTCATCTTGGGCGGGTTCACTAGGTTGCGGGCACCTTGCTCAGCGCTGCCAACAAGAAAAAGGCATCATCTTGTAATTTTATACAAATTCGAGAGCACTTTTACAACTTACCTGTTATAAGTACTCCTCTCTCTCTCGCATAAGATGATTTTCAGCAAAGACTTAAAAGAGAGGAGAGAGCTGAAGTTCCAAGAGAGAAAATGGAGAGAAAAACTGTGGAAGAAGAGCCAAGCAATAAGGAGCAAAATTCAAGCAACCAATCAAGGTAAATTCATGATTCTAGTTCTAGATCTGATCATAGCTTGTGTTCTTGAGGTTGTCCTTGAGTTTTATGAAGTTTAGGAGCATGAAATCCCTAGGAATAGCATGTTACACCAAATCCTAAAGCAAGGAAAAGATGAACTTGAAGCTTGGATTATGTTTAAAGGATAGTAAAGGATAGAAAACAAGTGGTTTTATGATGAATTTCATAACTTTCAACCAAGTAAGGGTTCTTGAGGCTAGTGATGGATTTTGATGATTTCAATGAGTTTAGAATGCAAAATTTTGTAGGATTAAGATGAGAAATGGAACTAGAAGCATTAGAAATCAAATTGGAATTTTTAGCCTAAAAACCCTATATTTTTGGTTTTGGCATACATGGAAGGGAAAGAAGTTGATTTTGATATTTTTTTAAGTTCAAATATGGATTCCTTATGAAAATTGAGTGGGAAATGGCCAAGAGAACAATTTTAAAGGCTAAGGATAAGAAAGTGGAAAATTAGAATTTAAGGAGGACAAGTTTGAAGGGTTAAAGGTTGTTGGATTTAAATGGCCCTAGTAAATTAACTATTGACATGCAACATTTCTTTAGGGTCATGAGATATCAAAGAAGATGATTTTGTGAGATTGACTGAGAATCCCCATGATTAGAAGGCCAAGGGAGCAAGTGGAAGATCAAGAGAAAGACATAGAGATTAGAAGGTAGTGAACTTGCCTTTATTGTGTGCTTGATACGTATGCTTGAGTGGTGATATTGCTTAATGTTAATTTAGAATATGAAAGATTGAATGTTGTTTTGTTTCTTGTATGTTCCATGGCCATGTACGAATGAAACATTGAGCATTATTAAAGCATGTCATGTTATGAGCATGAAAACATGAGACCAAGCATATCATCCACTTAGCATTTGTCTTGCATACTTGTGGATAATGTTTGTTACTAAAATTGTTTTAAATCTCACCTTCCCTTAACCAACCCTAATAGGTGTTAATGAGCAAGCAAAAAGATGCATGAAGTGGAAGCAAAGAAAAGAAGAAAAGAATTAAAGAAATTTATTATATTATATTATGTAATTTCTATGTCAATGTATATATGTTAGTGCTATGATGATGGCGTAGATGGTGGAACATGTTAATGCATGAGAATGAATTATGTAATGTTGGAAGGATTGCATGCAAAGAAATAAATATTTATGCATTATTAATGCAAGTAAGGGGGATAAATTATCTTTAAATGAGTCACGAATTTGTGATAGAGTGGAAGTGAGGTAAACGATGGCATCTGCCCATGAACTTCGGTATGCTTAAAGTACACATCTTGAGATTTAAAACAGGTAGTAGAGCACTTGAAATAAATGTGTGTGCTAAGAGTTATGACTGCTTTTACTAAATGAATAGTAAAATTCCATGAATTAACTCTATGAATTCAGAAGGTTTAAGTCCAGATTTATGTTTTTTCCCTATAGAGAATTAAAAAAGCTTTAAATAAATACTTAGATCACCTCAAATGATTTTTTTTAGAATTAGTTATGAATTTTTAAAATTAGACCAAAATTCTAAAATTTATCGATAAATAGTAACCTGAGAATTAAATTTCAAATTTTCAATTTATGGGCTTGTTTCGTGATCTGCTTGAACCTTAACGCTTCCGGATGTATACTGAAGAGGACAAATGGAAGGATGTTTCAGTACACCTGGACAAAGACTAAAGAATGGAAAAAGTCCAAGTTAGTCATTCATGCAAATGAGAACTTAGACACATTCCAAGTTAGACACAATGACTCAACCAATTAAGCCCCTCAAGAAAACACAAGTCAAGTATTAACCAATGTAAGAAGATTAATATGGTGAGCAAGCAGTCCTAAAGAATGAATGAGAGAAATCATTCAAGGAAAAATGTTTAGCTCATCTCTCCAAGGATGGGGTATTTTACTCCAACGCTCCTAAGTTAGACTCTACCATAAGCTTGTAAAATTTCTGATTCTTCCACCACAAATGTATAAAAATTCATGAATCAAGGGGACTTACAAAGGTTATAATGATGGATAAAGGCATGTCATAAAAGATTGAATGTTGCTCTATTTCTTGTATGTTCCCTGGCCATGTGTGAATGAAATATTAAGCATTAAAGCATGTCATTTTATAAGCATGGAAGCATGAAAGCGTGAGACCAAGCATGTCATCCACTTAGCATTTGTCTTGCATACATGTGGCAAATATTTGCTACTGAGATTCTCCCAAATCTCACCCTCCCTTAACCAATCCTAATAGGTGTTAATGAGCAAGCAAAAGGATGTATGAAGTGGAAGCAAAGAAAAGAAGAAAAGAATTCAAGAAATGTGTTATACTACATTATGTAATTTCTATGTCAATGTATATATCGATAGTGCTAATGATATTATGTAGAGTTAAATAATGATGATGGAACATGTTAATGCATGAAAATGAATTATGCAATGTTAGAATGATTGCATGCAAAGAAATAAATATATAAGCCATGAATTTATGATAGAGTGGAAGTGAGGCAAACGATTGAATCTGCCTATGAAATTTGGCATGCTTAAAGTACACATCTTGAAATTTAAAACAAGTAGTAGATCACTTAAAATAGATGTGTGTTATAAGAGATATGACTACTCAAATTAGGGCAGAGAAACTAGAAAGTATAGTTTTTACCAAATGAACAGTAAACTTTCACAAATTAACTATATGAATTGAGAAGGTCTAAGGCTATATTTATATTTTTTTCCTCTAGAGAATTGAAAGAGCTTTAAATAAAGACTTAGATCACCTGAATACAAATTTTTTTTATAATTAGTTATGAATTTTCAAACTTGGACTGAAAATCTAGAATTTACTAGTGAATAGTAACCTCAGAAGCAAATTTCAAGTTTTCAATTTACGGGCTTATTTCATGATCCACTTGAACCGTAATGCTTCCAGACATATACTAAAGGAGGTGAAATAGAAGGATATTTTAATGAGCAAAAGAACTTGATAAAATTCAAACTTCCATATAAGGAGTTAAGCATTGCAAGAGGGACTTCAAACTCAAGGGAAGAGAGGCAAGAATCAAGAGTTGGAACAATGTAGTAAGAACATTTAACTTTAATTTTAACTTGCATTAGTTGTTTGTTATGTGTTATATGCTATGATGTGGTTAAGCTATTAATGATGGTGATAGGTGCTAAAATCTTTGCATTTGATGCCTTGGCAATATGCATGAATGAGTTTTCTTTATGGTATGAACATGTACTACTTTTCCATGGCGTGATAGTTAATGTTTGTTATGTGATAACCTTGAATTGTTAGTATTATTTTTATTGTTCTTTGCTACTGAGATTTCTGTGAAATCTCATTCCTATCATATTCAAAATAACACCAAATAGGGTCTGGACCTTCCATAAGTAAAGAAAAGAATGTGGAGACTCAATGAAGGATTATATGAAATGTCATGCTCTTATGAACATTTGATTTGAATAATGTAAATTTGTAAATTGTGATGGATGAATGTATGAGACAATGACCTTTGAAACATTCTTCCTTTAACCTCTCAGAGTACATGTTTAGAAGCATTACAGTTTAAGCAATTCACAAAACAAGCTCGCAAATTGAAAATTTGCAACTGGTTCTCAGGTTACTGTTCATTGGTTAAATTTTAGATTTTTGATCCAACTTTCAAAAATCATAACTAATTACAGAAAACTTTTATTGAGGTGGTTCAAAATTTTATATGAAGTTTTTTAAGTTCTCCACTTGGAAAAAATATATTATTGGACTTAACCCTTGCTAATTCGTACAGTTTATTCGTTGAAGTTTACTGTTCATTTGGTCAAAACTATATGTTCCAGTTTCTCTACCTTAACTTTGATCAAGTATAACTCTTAGCACACATATCTATTTGAGGTGATCTACTACTTGTTTTAAAGATCAGGATGTGTAATTTAACCATACCAAATTTTGTGGGTAGAATCAATCATTTACTTTACTTTCACTCTACCACCATTTCGTGGCTTAATTAGGGATAGTTTATTCCCTTAACTTGTATTAATAAATCATAATTAATTCTTTCCTTGCATAATACCATTCCATCAATCCATAAACTATTCCCATACATTATATAATCAATTATACATGCCATCATTATGATTTAACATCACATAACATTAATGGCATGTTCATATTATATATTAACATACCAAATATACAATTTAATGTGATAACTTTCTCCAATTTTTTTCCTCTTTCCTTGCTTCCATTTCATGCATCATTTGCTTGATCATTTTCACCTATTATGGTTGGTTAAGGGAGGGTGAGATTTGGGAGAATCTCAGTAGTAAACATTACCATCAATGCATGCAAGATGGATGTAAGCGTATGACATGCTTACTTGATCCAGCTCATGCTTACTTATAACATATTCTCATGCTTAATGTTTCATATTAACATGCATGGTCCTAAAAAACATTAATAAAATAGAGCATCATACTAGCATTGGCATCTCATATCATCATCAAACAATACAACACACATCAACACACAAGCATACACATCAACCACACAAGAAGGGCAAGTTCACTACCTTGTAATCTTTAAGCTTTCTTCTTGCTCCCTTTTTCTTCCAACCATTAAGGTTGCTTGCTCAACCTTTGCCATTCATCTTCCTCAATGTCTCATGGCCCTAAATGCTTCAAAAAATCATTTCCATTCATTCATTAGAGCCATGGTAATCAACAACATCAACACTTTGTTTTCTTTGAGCTATATTAGCTTTTAACTTTTTAACTTGATTTCCAACTTTTATAAAATTAATTCCACATGTTATTCCCATACAATTTTGCATGTAGAATCTATTTCCAAGCTCAAAATAATAAAATCAAACTCCTTTCTCATGAACTAGTCTTAACCGAAATATTACTCAAGTTACATAGCCATGAAATTCAACCAATTTCAACATAAAACCACTTGATTCTTATTCCTTTCAAGCCTTTAAACATTATTCTAACATTGATTTCATCTTCCCCTACACTTAACCATTTTGTGCAGCATACCCCCCAGGGTTTCAAGCTGCCAAAAATCATTAAAATCCATAACTAAGCTCAATAACAACAAGGGTAGCGAAAACTACATCAAAAACCATGAACGTACCTTGTTTTAGAGCTTAATCTTGCATGAGGTCACTTGGTCTTTTTCTCTCTTTCTTCTTTCTCTCTCTAGAATTTATTTGTAAGAGTTTTCCCATGGTTCCCTTGAGCTTGGACGAAATGAGGGGGAGGGAGGGGTATTTATAGAAAAGAAGACTGAATCTTGGCCGTTGATCTTGAAAATACGTGGCTTAATCTTGACTAGCCATTTTTCCTCTTTATCTTATAGTGACAAGTGTCCCTATGACATCATGCTTACATCATCAAACCACATGTCTTTAATTCAACTGTACACGTGTCTTGTGTAACATCCCTTTTTTTTTTTTATTACATCTTGCATCTAACTGTATAACTAATTTTTCATCCAATTGTACACTTGTCCTTCGTCTAATCTTACACTTGTCTCTTCCATATCCCTTGATTATTTTGACATTAAGATAGGGAGAAAATTAATATAAAATTCGTTCAAAATACAGTCCTTAGGCATTCCTCCACCTATCTTGCCATTTTGCACCGTCTCAAGTACTTTTTCGGGTCTTGACTTTCCCAGAACCACTGGGACATGTTATGGCACTATTTTCTCACCTCAAATAAATCCACATGGTATTATATAACATGCCTAAAGAGAAAGTGATGCTCTTCCATTAAAATAATTAATAATATTTATTTCAAAGTGAACTTGACCGAATTCTTTCTATCGGTCCATGACTCCAAGAATCTGTCTCTGGGTACCAATACTATTTATTCATCACTGGGAATTCCTTTAATTTTTCTTAAGCCAAAAGTCAACCTCTAGACAGTTGACTTTGATTTTTCCCGGATAGTGTATAAATAGGCTTTAAATCCTATTAAAGCCAACATCTTCGCTTTCTGGGAACGAAATTATTTTTAAAACCTGTGATAATTCCTCAAGTATTTTTTCTCATTTTCTTATAATTATTTGAGGCCTCTCTATACTTTAAATAATTCATTTTAGATAATTATTCAAATTAGTCAAAACCCTGGGAATTCCACAAATTCCTTCCAAGGGTATTTTCATTATTTTTAGCCTCATACGGGCCTCTAGACCTATTCCTATTTTTCTGAAATTTTTCTAAGGTATTCAGGTCTTAACCTACCATTTCTCATTTTTTGGGATTTTTCTGGGATTTTCAGGCATAATTTTAATTTTTGCCCTTACCAGCTCAAAACTTTGCAAAATTATGATTTTGCCCTTGGTTTGGCTTAACCCAAAATTCACCTCATTAAGGCCTCCGACATAACCTTTGGCCTATATTTATCTCTATTTTTCATTTTTAGGTCTCAAGACTTCATCCAAGTCTCTAACTTCCCTTTTTTCTTAGTCTCAGAAAACTTTTCCTTTGTGATTTAGTCCCTGGGAATCTCTTTGTCTCTTTAGGGAACCTCTGTCAAAAGGGATCTGGTAGCCTGCCCATTTTAGGCTGATTCTAGCACTTTTAGGCCCAAAATTCGGGATGTGACAACCTTCTCTCTAGAAGAATATAATTAATATATGAGTAAATGTTGATGTGAATGATGTGTAGTTGATTTACATAACTATAGAACATACGCTTCAATATTATGCTTGGCAAGAGATGATAAAAGCTTGAAAAGTCATGATTCTATGGCTACAAAGTTTCGAAACAGATGAATGAATCTGATAATAATACATGGTATGCTTAGAGTACACATTCCAAGTTTTAAATAAAGTGGTAGATTAGTTAATTTGGAGTGTTGTGCTGAAAGTTGTGAAAGGTTGAATTTGTGGTAAAAATTTGGGGCTGGACCTTCCATAAGTAAAGAAAAGAATGTGGAGACTCAATGGAGGATTATATGAAATGTCATGCTCTTATGAACATTTGAGTTGAATAATGTAAATTTGTAAATTGTGATGGATGAATATATGAGACAATGACCTTATCTCTAGAAGAATATAATTAATATATGAGTAAATGTTGGTGCGAATGATGTATAGTTGATTTTCATAACTACATACGCTCCAAGATTATGCTTAATAAGAGATGATAAAAGCTTGAAAAGTCATGATTCTGTGGCTACAAAGTTTCTAAACAGATGAATGAATCTGACAATGATACATGGTATGCTTAGAGCACACATTCCAAGCTTTAAATAGAGTGATAGATCAGCTAATTTGGATTGTTGTGCTGAAAGTTATGAAAGGTTGAATTTATGGTAAAAACCTGAAAGTTAAAAAATGACCAAATAAACAGTACTTTTTGGAAACAAAACAGAGCTCAAATGGAAACATAAAAGAGCCAATGGGTTTTTTTTTTCTAGAATTGGTTATAAAAGAGTTCAAATAGAAACTAGAACTACATCATTTTAATTTTTCTAAAATTAGTTATAAATTTTCAAAGTTGGCCAAAATTCTAGGGTTACCAAATAAATAGTAACTCGAGAAGAAAATTTTTGAAAACTTAATTTTCTAATATTGATGCCATGCAATGTGATTCTATTTGCCATAATTTGATCACATCAGAGTATGCATTAGAAAGTGAAATGGAACACTTAGATCATAACTTAAGCCCAAAAATTAAAATTTTCATTTAACTCCCCGGGTACTATTCACGGTGCATCTTTTCAGATTACAGGTCCAATTTTGAAAAATCATAACTAATTCTAAAAAAATCATATGGAGGTGCTCCAAATTTCTATTTGAAGCTCTTTTAATGGTCTTCAAGGAAAAAAATATAAAAATGGACTTATCCCTGGCCAATTCGTACAGTTTATTATCCAAATTTTACTGTTTATTTGGTCTAATCTGGAACTTCCAGATTCTATGCCTCAACTTTGAAAATTCATATCTCCTTGTATAAACATCCAATTGAGGTGATCTACCTCGCATTTTAAATCTTGGGATGTGTGTTATACTCTTGACAAAATTCATGACTTAAATTCATTCATTTAATAGGTCAAACTGGAGCTGGAAACTGACTGCTCCAGGACCTATGTTTTATCCCTTAAACAATTCTTGCTTTAATTCTTTTATTACATTGGCATACATAACTTGGCTTTATTCTTTCCCATTCATTCTCATACATTCCCATTCATGCTATAGGCATTCTAATTAATTACATTACATCATTGGCATCCATAAATATGATTTACATAATATGAGAATTAAACATTAATCATTGGGCTCATTCATTAACATCAAATTGTCCACTTTCTTCTCCTTCCTTCCATCATGCATTCATTGCCCATCATTGATTGACCTAAATGGTTGATTAGGGAGGGGGAAGATTTGAGGGAATCTTAGTAGCAAACTTTCCATATTAATCATGCTAGATGGATGCTAATGCATGATATGCAAACTTGCTTATTCTCTTGTTAATTAGTGACATATTAGCATGCTTAATGCTACCTACTTAATGCATGGCCATGGAGGCATAATATACTCATCATAAATAGCAATTATAGTAGCCAAAACATGTCACAACAATATTCAAACATCATGTACATATCAGACCATAACATACAACATCAAGCAATGATAATAGGTAAGTTCACTACCTTGTACCATAAGCTTTCCTCTTACTTTTTCTTTGACTCCCTTGACTTCCCAACTATGAGAGCTTTCGGTCAACATCATCAAACATCCTCTTGGATGTTCCAAGGTCCTAAACATAGCCAGATCGATCATACAATCCATTAGGATCAAGAGATTACATAAGGTTCAAGACTAGCTCTCTTGAGCTTAACCTTTTCTCTAAATTTTAGGATTAGTGTTCTAGCTTTGTAACAATTGTTCTCTTAGGCCAATCCTATATAATTTTATCCAAGGAATCCAAATATGAGCTTGGATTCATGAAAATCCAACTCCTTCCCTAAAAATGGCCCTTGGTCGAAATATAGGGCTTGGAATTCCTAAATTCCATTTTTGATTCTAATGCTTCCAACTTCACTTTCTCAACTTGTTTCCACATAATTTTCCATTATAAATCCATTGGATGCCTTAGAATCATCAAAAACACATCCTAAGGTGCATAACCAAATCTGGTTGAACAGTACACCCAAAAACCATATCATATAATCTTTCAAATTTCAACACAATACCAATTGAATCAAGCTATAATCAATAACTTTAGACTAGGTTTAACATCAAAATCATCTTCCCTCTTTCATAACAAACTTTGACCAACACCTCCCCTTAAGGGAATCAAAATTTTTCAACCACAAAACTCAACAAACCAAAGCAATATATAAGGTAGAACATAAAACTAATCTTGTATTCAAGCTTGTGTACCATAGTAGTTAGTTTCTCCTTGATTAAACTTCAAGAAAATATTTTACAAGAGCTCCCCCTAGGTTGGCTGAAAATGTGCTCTTGTGAGAGGGGGAGATGGCTATTTATAAGCCAAGTCTGAATCCTTTGCCATCCAAGTTCACCTAAATTACAAAGCTTAGGTGTCAACATCTTATGCCTTCTTGAACTAATTTCCATCCTTAAAATAAATCTAATTGAAATTAAATTTCAAAGTCAAAATCCTCTCCATTCTTGGCTTGACAAGTGGTACCAAAATTCCTTCCATTCATAGCTTGACAAGTAGCATAGCAAAGTAAAAGACAAGAGTGCACTTTACCGATTTCTTTTTTCAATTCCAGTCTCCTGGAGGACTGAAATATTTGTCACATCACTTTTGTCTTATTCTACTACCTCTTCTCTCCTCTTTAATGCATTCACATGGTGTCATGATTACCCCACATGATGCATTAATGAGCCATAATTACTTCTGTCTTTTCTTTAAATATTTTCTCCTATTTATTTGACTCTCGTTTTTCTGGGTTTCTTTATGGCTTGTTGGAGCTCTGAAAATTGTTCTGTCTACTCCAAATTTATTTTTACCTTTAGAGAAATTCTATGAATTTTCTAAAGCCATGACTCATCCTATAGGCCCCACTTAAAAATCATTCTTTAAAATGCCCTTTTATCGGCATAATCGGGCTTTATATTTCATTAAAGCCATTCCACTGGCCTTCTGGGAGTGAGACTAATTTTTTAAATTATTACAATCTTTTAACTATTTAACCTTATTTTTGTGTACATTTTTGAGGTCTCTTGCTATCTCAAATAATTACCTCAATCGATGTACTTTTAACTAGGCCATAATCTTATAAATTCCATTTAGGTTGCCTCAAGGGTATTTTCGTCATTTCTCTTCACAAAAGAGTCTTACAATATTATTTCCCAATTTGTAGGATTTTCCTGAAATTTTTTGTATACTTTCCATTTTTACCCCTATTGGCTGTAACTTTCTGAAATTACGATTTAGTCCTTACTTGAGCTTAACCTCATAAAACATCTCTTTGAGACTTTTAACTTAACTTTTGGCCTGTATCTAGCCTCCTTTCTCTTTTTGGCCCCTTGAGACTCTCCTGGAACCTCAACATTACTTACACGTTTGCCCCCTAGTAACTTTCTTACTTTGCAGTTTAGTCCCTGAAACTGCTTTGACTTTCTTTATCATTTTTGGGACTTCTACTCCGAGGGGCTTAGTAGCCTACCTATTTTGGGCAACTCCCAGGGCTCCTAAGCCTAAAAATTAGGATGTGACAGAAGTTGTGATGTTACACTTAGAATCTATTCTAATACTCATAAAAGAGCTATTGATTAGATTTCTTTTCTCATGTTGGCTGTTTTGGATGTTGGAAGGTATTTCTCCAAAAACGCTTTCCTCAAATCACTCCATGAGTTACAAACATTAACCATGTGTCTTGATAATCTGAAGTACTAGTACTTAGCTTTACTCTCTAATGTTAGGTGGACCTTTCATTGAAATTCTTCTAAGTTAGCACCCATAAGTTTCATACTAGCACACACTAGTTGTAGAGTTTGAAGATACTGGAAAAGATCCTCACCTAATAAACTATAAAACTTAGGTAAGCTATTCAAGTAAGCCTTTCAATTTAAAATTAACATCAAATGTAGGCAAGTAGTATTAAAAGGGTTAAAATTTGCATCAAAAGAAGTCAAATCCCTTGCTTCTACCCCTATTGCTATTATGTCTATTGTTTTGACCATTGTTCTCACCTTGTCTTTCAAGGTTGTTCCCATCCTCACCATTACCATGAGCATTCCTATTCAAATTTAGGTTTTGATTAGAAGGATTTACAATATAATGATTATTTCCCTCATTATTAGCCATGTTGAAATCTCCGCTAAGAGGGGATGCTACTTCAGTTTCAGAGTTGGAATAATTAGTTTTGGTTGATAAGTTACCTTCTTCAAACCTATTACTTCTTTTTTCTACTTCCCTAATCTTCTTTAACTTCCTCAATCTAGTTAAAGTTTGTTTAATTTCAGGATCATCGAGTACTAAGAAGAGTCTTTAGTTATGCACAAGGACAAGTAAAAAGAAAAGGAGAGAATTCACAATTGCACATAATTGTCTTGCACAAAAATTCAAGTAAAAATAGATGAATGAGATGGGTGTAAGTGAGAAAGATTGTATATGGAGTGTGTGAGTGTATGTATGAAGTATGGTATGGTATGGTATGCATGCACAAACAAATGAAGAAGCAATTTTTTTTAAAAGTTGAAACACATTTGCTGTGGTGAAAAAATAGATGCACCGTGGCAAATAACATAGAGAAGAAAAGGGAGAAGTTCACCATCAATTTGCCATGGCGAAACCTCATGCCAAATGGTAGAGACATGAATTCTTGTGCTTCCACCGAGGTGAAAATGAGTTTTCATTATGGTGAATTACATAGAGCAATTTTTAGGGAAAAAAACTAAAGCGTCTGCCATGGCAAAAAGTACGAAGCTAATAAAAAATTATGGAAAAATGTAGAAACACTAAGGAGAAGACTTGGAAAACTTGCTGGACACTCAAGCAATAGATTTTAAACTTCAAAATTGATTTTTAAAACCCTTTTGCACTCAGAGTATGTCTCAAACTCATGCTTAGAGACTTTGAAAACTCAGTTAGTCACGCTTAAAAATTGAATTTCAAAACTTTCAGTTTTAAACTCAACTTCAAATCATAAAAACCAAGTTCAAAGCACCGTCTGCATAGGTTTCAAGCTCAAAACTTAAAATTAGTGTGGAGATGAGGGTATACATGCAAAATCAAATGCAAAACTCAAGAATACAAGTGTAAAACCACACACTTAACAACAACCACACGAAATGACAGCCATAAAGCAAAATTTCAGCACAAGGAATGGTTGAGTAACTTAAGTAATAACAACAAATGACCATACAGTAGCAACCAAACCTTAACAAGCAAAATCCACAAACAAAACAAAGCAATAGAACACAAAGACAGTAAATGTGCTAGTAAGAATGTGTGAGCAAACAAGACAAAAAATGCACAAGCATGAGATGTATGAAAATGCAAAATGTTAAACCAAAACAAAATTGGGATCTTTCTTTGTATTTCTTTAAAAAAATTCCTATGCTATGCAAAAGATGCTATGACCAAACTAAAATTACAGATGCTAAACTAACAATACTGCAGAAAAGGCCTTTATGGCGGTTAAAATGACCTTTTCATGATGTTTTTTAGAGGGACATCTATGCTGTCAACGAATAAATTAGAGGAGCTTTTAGCGATTGCAATGGAAAGTCCTCAAAACAAGATGTTTTGGGGTCAAATTTTAATGAAGGTTTTCCTATTAGCCAACAAATAATACTAAACCTATTCACCCTAATTCCACTAAACTCTACTCGATAATCGATGCCCAATTTTCCCATCACAATTCAACTAAACTAATCATCAACTCAACTATTGTTTTTTCCAAACTATCCCTTATTATGTTGATGCTATCGGCTTCATATTCCTCTTGATTTTGACATGCCTGCAAATTAGAAGGAACAATATAATTAGCCAAGAATAAAAAAAAGTTGAAAAAGTTAAAGAATCATAAAATAATCATGTCACTTCTATTTATCTTATGTAGCTTTGACCTCTGTCTCAATGATGTCTCATATATAGCATATCACATTTATATTCGCATTCAACATTCTCATATTGGCAACGATCCTAAGAAAATGAAAAATTAAATGAAATATATATTAGAAAATATTTAACTTTATACTAATAAATTTACAATGATAAATTTACGTCTCGATGAAATTCTTAGTTTCATCTTGTAGCACTCCAAGTAGGGAATAAAACCAATAGATGATATTTTCATGGGGACAAAAACAAGCAGAGTCCAATGAAAAATACAAGATATAAATCATGTTAATTATAATTCTATATATATATACATCTTTGTGTCCATCAAATATAAAAGTATACTTACTTTTCAATGTAAGGTATAAAATGTATTGCCTTCTTGCTCCAGGTCATTGTGCTCTTCACCAACCTCACTCTTGCATTTTTCGATATCTTGTGTACTCTTTGTGAGCACATGAAACCATATATGCCCTTCTTTCCTTATTCCTTACAGGACTAGGTGCCTATTATTCAAATGAGAAAGAAGTTAGCGTGCTCAAGAGCAAACAATAAAATACGAAAATAAAAATTGCATCTTACAATATGATGTATAATTTGAAAAGAAAGATATATATATATATATAGATGATTAAGGTACTTAATACATTAACTAACCCCTCACACATAATTAAAGCTTAACATAAGTGACATTAGGGTTTGACATTATGTATAATTTGAACAAACCAACTGGGAATAATCCAAATACATATAATGGAAGACCTAAAAAAACTAATGGACCAAAAAAAAAACTCCTTATTGAATAACTAATTACTCTTTGCCACAGCACATCCAAGAAAACCACATGAAGCCTAGCTATACATTAGAGCTGCCTATACCTGTGTAGTTTTAAACTAACCAACTATGGGTTAGTCCACACGCTGCCTGTTGATTGGATTGGGACATCGCCTTCTGAGTCATCAAAAATATGATTGCACCAAATAATGTAGTATAGGGCACAACCTATCATTCTTCTTGAGGAGCATTTTTATTGGAAAACCTAGACTAAATTGGCTATCAAAAACATATTGATTTGGGTAAAAAGGAGGGTTTTAGTTGATAAAAACAGTGGTACAGTAAAGGTAAAATGCAAGGAAGTAAATTTTTTTGGTCTTTTTAAATTAATTAAGGAATGCTTTGGATTAAAGGTAACATATGATAAGATAGGCTCTTGATGATGAAAACTTGGCTATCATTGCTCTTAAAAAGATATGGGAGTTATGAAAATCTCTAAGTCTGGATAAAAACCCCAAGCAATCACTTAGGTCTAATGCTTTAATTAATGAAAACTTACTTTGATCAAAGTTAATTATCACCTCTGAAAACATTATTAAAAACCACTTAGAGTGTAATTAAATGGATGATGCAAATGCCTTCAATGATTGTCAATTAACAACCATAGAAACCAAGCAAGCAAATTAACTATAAATAATCATTGACAATCAACTTACCAACAAGGAACCAAAACTGAAATATATATATAATTCAACATAAGACATCATCCAATTTAATTACAATAGTTTAATCATAATAATTACACAAGGAGTGGAAATTCCTAAATCTAGAAATATCTAACACATGTTCAAGCACAGAATTAAACTAAGAACACTCCCCTAATGTGTCCATGAGCTCAAGCCTTGTCCTCTGTAACTTCCAAATTTTTGGGCCTAGAAGTATCAGAAATAGCCTGAATGAGGTAGGCTACCAAACCCCTTTTTAGTAGAGGTCTTAAAGATGAGAAAGGAAGTTAAAGCAGTTTTAGGGACTAAACTGCAAAGCGAAGGTTTTAAGGGGCTAAAGGGTAATCAAAGTTAGAGGCTCCAGTAAAGTCTCAAAGGCCCAGAAAGAGAAAAGAGGCTAGATACAGACCAAAGGTTAAGTTAGAAGCCTCAAAGAGATGGTTTGATGAGGTTGAGCCTAAGCAGGGGTAAAACCGTAAATTCATAAAGTTACGGCCATCAGGGGTAAAAATGAAAAGTACTTAGAGAATTCTAAGAAAATCCCAGAAAATGGGAAATAATATTCTAAGACTCTTTTGTGAGGAGAGATAACGAAAATACCCCTGAGGTAACTTAAAAGGAATTTATAAGTTTATTGCTCAATTTGAGATGTGGAGGTAGATTTAATTGTTTGAGTCATAAGGAAACCTCAAAAAACTATGGTAAAATGGGGATGTATGATCTAAGAGACTGTAGAAAATTATAAAATTAGTCTCATCCCCAGAAGACCAGCAAAATGGCTTTAAGAATACTTAAAAGCCAGTTGTGCCAAAAAAGGACATTTTAAAGAATGATTTTTAAGTGGGGCTACAGGTTGAGTTATGACGTGAGAAAATTCACTGATTTTCTCTAGAATATGAGGAATTTTATGATATTTTTGGATGAATTTTTAGAGCTCTGGATTGAATAAAATGCTCCAGTCAAATATTAAATAATTTTGTCCCCTAAATAGGAGACAAAACCAAAGAAAATATCTAAGAGCCATCATGACGATGCTGAGTCATCAAACGTAATCATGACACCGAGGAGTCATCATGCTGAGTCATCAAGCGTAATCATGACACCGACGAGTCATCATGCTGAGTCACCAGAAGATATTTATGGACAGCATAAAAATCAGAACGCAGTATGGGAATATTTTAGACAGTCTTTTGTCTACTCGTTATAGTGAAATCTCCACCGTATGACTCACTAAGGTTAAGTAGCCTGTCAGTAGAGCTAATTATTTTCATCTATGCTCCTCTAAGATGGCGCCATATATGTACCTTTTATTGGCCAGAATTTTAAGAAGAAGTTGTCCCGGTGGTACAAGGTAAGTCAGGACCCGAAAAATATCCGTTACAGTGCAAGATTGGCTTGATAGGTGGAGAAATAATTAAGGAAATATTTTTACACGAATTTTCCATTTATTTTCTCCCTATTTTAATGCCATAAATGATGAAAGGACATGAAAGCGACAAGTGTACGGTAGATGAGAAAAAGAAAATATTACGTGTACGGCTAGATGGAAGACACATGTACGGTCGGATGCAAGACACATGTGCGGTTGGATTAAAGACATGTGGCTTGATGATGTAAGCATGATGTCATCATGATGAGGTAAGCATGATGTCATAGGACACTTGTCACCGTAAGATCAAAAGAGAAAATGGACGGTCCAGATCGAGCCACGTATTTTTAAGATCAACGGTCCAGATTCAGTCTGCTTTTCTATAAATACCCCCTCCCCTCCCTACCATTTCGTCCAAGCATAAGGAATCCATGGGGAAGCTCTTGCAAAATGGTTTCTAGAGAGAGAAAGAAGAGGGAGAAAGAAAGGCCAAGTGGTTCCAAGCCAGATCAAACTCTAAAACAAGGTATGTGATGGTTATAGCACCTGATTTTATGCCTATTTCGGATTAGTTACTGTGCGTATCTGATTCTAAAATTTTGCATGCATAAAGTACACTCTGTCAGCTTTAAATCCATGGGTAGAACATTTCATTTGGATATGTGTATGATTCATGGTGATTTTTCAAAGTTAGGGTTTGAAATCTGGAAACAGTATTGAACTTTTGGAAGAGTTTCGAGTTCCGTACAATTTCGGTGCTGTTCGGCATAGAATTGGATCCTGAAACTATTTTTCCCTTAAATTTAACTTAGGGAGCTTTCAGTGAGACTTCGAAGCACTCAATTTGGAGTTTTCTAGAATTAATTATGAATTTTCAAAGTTGAGCAAAAATTCTGGAAATTCTGCGTGAACAGTACCCGTGATGCAAAATTTCCAGATTTGGTATTCTTGAATCTAAGGCCATCTAAAGTAGTCCTAATTGACAAGAAATGGATCATAAGGATGGGAAATGATGAGATTTATGTTAGAAAAGCTAGAAAGAAAAATCCTAAGACTAAGAGAAAGGGTTGAGGTTCAAGAGAGATAGTCTTGAACTTTATGTAATCTAGTGGTCTTAATGGATTGTATGATCATTATGGTTATGTTTAGGACCTTTAGAACATCAAAGAGGATGTTTAGTGATGTTGACTGAATGCCCACATGGTTGGAAAGTCAAGGGAGTCAAAGGAAAAGCAAGAGGAAAGCTTGAGATGCAAGGTAGTGAACTTACCTATACTGTGTGCTTGATATGTATGCTTGCATGATGTGATTGTGTTGCCATGATGTGACTAAGCTATGATGAAATGTTTGCAAAGTTATGTTTGCAAGTTTATGTTATGTTTTTCCTTGGCAATATGTTATGGAAGCATGAAATGCTTTAGCTTACTTTCCATGGCATTCATGTGTTAATTTTATAACATGTCATGCATGTGCATTATGTCTTGCATGCTTATGGGTAGTGTTTGCTACTGAGATTCTCCCAAATCACACCCCTCCCTAACCAACCATTTAGGTCAATCAATGATGGGCAATAATGGCATGAGAAGCAAGGAGAAGTAAGCGCAGAATTATTCTTGTTAATGGATGAGACTGTTGATAAATGTATAATTCTACTATTTTGTGAACTATGTTATGGATGCCAATAATGCCATGTATTTAATTATAATATTTATGGCATGAAAGAAAGTGTATGAGTATGAACGGGAAAGAGTAAGGTCATGTTATGTATGCCAAAGAAATAAAAAGAATTAAAGAGATGTTAAGGGATAAAACGTAAGTCCTGGAGCAGTGAGTTTGTAGCTCTAGTTTGACCTATCAAACGAGTGAGTTAGGTCATAAGATTTGGCAGCAAAGATATCTGATGTTTCTCTTTAAAATGAGGGGCAGTTTGCCTGATTCCGATAACCGAGCAGAAAGTTATGCCTTTCCAAAGTTAGGCAAAAATACAGTAAAATCCGAAAATGACCAAATGAACAGTAATTTTTTCAAAGGAAATTGAGCTCGAATTTCAAGGCAATCAGTTCAGAAACTATTTTTCCTCAAAATTTTATCCAAACAGCTTTCTGTAGAACTTGGAATCACTCAATTTTAATTTTTCTATAATTAGTTATGAATTTTCGAAGTTTGTCACATTTTAAGGTGACAATGAATAGTAACCTGTAAATGAAAATTTTCAAACTTGATTTTTTATCAATTGTAGCCTTCAAAAGTGATTCCAAATGCTTCCGCAAAGAAAGTTAATTGATTTAAACATGAGGTGTTACATCCTCCATCACCAAGAGACCAAGGATTTAGCTTCTCATAGCTTCAACCTTACCACAATCACTCCAAGAGTGTTCTGTCATAAGGAATGCCAAAAAGGAGGTTGAAAATGTAGAGAAGAAGATGATGAAAGTGGTTTTATCGGTGTAGAAATAAAGGAAATGGTGGAGAAATAGAGAAAAATGGAAGATTGTGATTGGAGTTGAGTGGAGGCTTGAGAGAGAATAGTTGAGACTTCTATTTCCACAAATCTACAGAATGAGCTCTCGAATTTCGTGGCTGCTATTTCCCTTTGGTTTGAATGCAGAATAACCTATTCCAAAATGCACAGTTTGAATAAAAATGCATTCAGGTCGTGACCTGGGACAGTCTATGTCACGACCTGGGAACACAGAGGCTCTGTAGAATGACCTAGCTCCAAAACGTGCAGCTTCACTTAAAAAGCATCCAAGTCACGACTTGGGCAAGTCTATGTCACGACTTAGGGACACAGAGGCACTTCCAGTCTTGTGTTTTGGCTCTTTTGAGCTTGTGGCTCCTTAAATGCTCTATCTTAGGTCTTTAAACCTCCTCCAAATGCCAAAAAAATAGAAGCAAAGAGCTCTGTAAAAATTAAACAAATTAAAGATCAAGGTATTTACAGAATGGACAAGATAATTGACGCTTTTTACCCTTAATTAGCAAAATGCAATGCATAAATCGATATAATTAAAAAGATATAAATGCATGCAAAATGAGGGCAAAAGTGTTGCAAAATACTAGAAAACACTCAAGAAAACCATATAAAGATTGGATTCTATCACTCCCCCACACTTGAACCTTTGTACTCTTGAAAAAAGACTTGAATCATCTAAAGAAAGTACAGGCACAATCAAGAAAATCAGCATGCTCAAAAAATGATCTCAAGAATCAATAAAATCAACATCTTTTGGGAAAGCAAAAATGATAACATGAACAATGCCAAGTAATCAGATACAAGGTACAATTGATTTTAAATGCATGAACACTAGAGATTTACTCAAAGGAGGTGAGTGTTTAACTCACTCATCTCTCCTCATTCGGGTTCTTTTCACTCAAAATTCAAGTAGCAAACACCCTACCATAGGCTTGTAATAGCTCTAAAATCTTCACTACTGTTTAGCATTCATGTAAAGAATTAAGAGGGCTTTTAAGGTTGTAATAATGGAAAGGCTAGATAGAATGGAAATATGGTGAAATTGAGTGTCGAAGACTAAAGTGACATGAGTCAAATGTCATCCATTCTTAAACAAAGAAGCTCAAATCTCATCCTTCTAGCACCAAGGGAATATTTTATTCAACTTATTCTATTGCAATAGCTTATTTATATATATATATGTATTTTTTTTGAATCTTTTTTTTTTTCCTTTTCTATTCTTTCCCTCAACTATACAGCTAGTATTCCCAACAAAAACCCATGAAGGTTAGATAAATCTCAATTATCAAGAAAAAATTAACACGATTGAAATTGTAGTTCAAATACTCAAAATGGTAGATGAAATGAAAGAAGTGAAGGATCAGAAGGGGTGAACAATGGATAGATGTTTGTGGCTTGTGTTTGGGTCAAAGGGTGTACAAAGGAATGCCTCTATTATATTTAAAATCATAAATGTAATTAATTTATATGCAAAACCATCCCTTTGAGCCAATATTGCCCCTACACTTAAATTTGAAGCATCATATGAAATTTCAAAAGGCAATTCCAAATTGAAAGAGGTCAAAATGGGAAGAGTAACTAGCCTATTCCTCAGTTCATTAAAAGCTAGCTCACATTCATGGTCAAAATGGAATGTACCAGGTGTATTACAAAGACCAAAAAGCATTCTTTTATAGGCATGAGTTCCAAATAGGCAAGTGAAAGTAGTCTTATCTTGATCTCTGGGGTCTATAAGGATTTGGAAATACCCAGAGTACCCATCTAGGAAACAGTAGCGGCTCTTCCCTGCTAGTCGCTCAAGCATTTGATCAATAAAAGGTAAGGAAAAGTGATCCTTCCTAGTGGACTCATTAAGCTTCCTATAGTCAATGCAAACTCTCCATGAGTTCTGTACCTTAGATGGTATAAGTTCATTATTCTCATTCTTGACTACTGTGATCCCACTCTTCTTTGGTACAACTTGTACCGGTGATACCCACTTGCTATTAGATATAGCGTATATGATTCCAGCTCTTAAAAGTTTATCAACTTCTTTCCCAACCACATCAGAAATCAGAGTATTTAGCCTTCTCTGATTTTGCTTAATTAGCTTGGAACCCTCTGTTAACAAAATCCTATAGGTGCAAACAGTGGAGTCAATCCCCTTAATATTAGCTAATTGCCAACCCAAAGCCTCCCTATTCCTACTAAGCACGCTCATCAAACTAGACTCTTTACTCTTAATCAAGGAACTAGAGATAATGACAGGTAATTTACTTTCAGCGTCCAAATAAGCATACTTAAGATTTGGGGGTAAATCTTTGAGTTCTAAAATTAGAGTAGGACCCTCAATAGAGTTAGAGAAACTCCCTTTTGTCGACTCTTAGGAATTATACTTGTCTGCCTCACTTAGAGCTATTACACTCGCCTCAGTTCCCTCAAATGTTACACCAAGCTCAAGTTGGTCTACAATAGCAACATTCTTGGGTTGTCCCACCTCCATACCTACATTATTATTAAAGATTAGATCATTTAAGAACCGTAAAGTATGGGATGTAATTTTAGAATGTGAATGATTAGGGGTCGAGTTAGAGAGTGTTGGCCCTTTAACCAAAGTATCTAAAACATGAGATAGTAGAGCTATTGAAGGTTGAAGTTCATACAGGGAACTCAGGTCGCGACTTCACTGTATCATTACTGGCTTCAAGTCATGACTTGGGTTCATAGAGGCTTCCTTCTTGATGAAATTAGTCTCTAGTCATGACTTGGGAATCAGTAGGTCGTGACTTCATGTCACAAAGGCTTCCTTCTTTGAATTTTGCTCCACTCTCAGCATCAATCATGTCTTGTACACCTATGAAATTAGCTAAAAGATCCTTGCCAAAGGTAATATCACTCGCGAATGAAGAAATGGAATCAAATTTAAAGAGAAAGAAAAATCTTGAGAAATGGAAAGCATGCTATCAATCTCTAAGGAATTAATGCATGGCACCTCACTCCCATAAGAGCTTGAAAACGAATAAACAGAAGAAAGAGAATTAAAGTATTCATCGTAGGCACTTAAAGATGAGTCAAGCTCAAAGGATTCATGTGATGGTTCAGGAGAATCAATCAAATTAGGCAAAACCATGTCATAGCCATCATGCATATTTAACTTATACTCATCCCTAACTTGCTCTATAGCTAAATCAATAGCATTCAGGCCCATAAAAGCAGAATTATCGAAGGGATATTTCATGGCTTCATTCATGTTAAGAGTGACCACATGATCTCCTATTTCCATGGTAATGCAGCTATGTTTCATACTTACCACAAGATTAGGGTTCTCTCACTAGCTAGCTCATTAGACATATCTAAGACATAAAAGTCAGCCAAGAATACTAGGTTCTTAACTTGAACTAAAATATCCTCTACGACTCCTTTGGGGTACCTAATAGACCTATCCGCTAATTGAAGTACCACACTTGTGTCCTTGAGGCCATTTATCCCTAAAGCTAAATAAACCGACTAAGGCATAACATTGATAGCTGCTCCCAGATCTAACAATGCTCCCTTAATATGAACTTTTCTTAAGGTGCAAGGGATGGTATAGGATCTCGGATCTTAACATTTAACCGGTAATTCAACCTTAAAAAGGGATGACACATTAGCACTCACTTGAATCCTCTTAAAAGGCCTAAACCTCTGCTTATCATTACACAATTCCTTTAACAATTTAACATATTTAGGGTTCCTTATCAAGAATTGAATCATAAGCACATTAATTTCTAGTTTATTGAACAAAGTGTAAGCATCATTAGCAAATTCAGCATTAAACTTTTTCTTTCTAGAAAAGTAAGCTTTAGAAAAAGGGAGATCTTTAGGACATACCTCCTTACCTGTAGGCTTAGAGGCTCCTTATGCACTCATCTCTGCTTTGTCTTCCTTTTGTTTGCCCTTATATGTTGATCTTTCCACAATGTTCTCCTCTTCTTGTGCAACCTCTCGAGGTACTTCTTTAGTCTCTTGAGTTTCCTCCTCTTGTGTATCTTTACCCTTTTAGGATCTCTTCCTCATCATAACTTCCTCCTCCTTTGAACTTTCAGATTTGCCTAACTTCATTAGAGTGAGTAAAGGGCTCTCTATCGCTTGCTCAGATTCATCTTTATCAACCTTATCACTTTCAAAATGGACCTTTCTACCACTTCTTAAAGATATAGCATTGAGGGCCTTAGGATTGATCACAGTTTTTGAAGGAATGCTACCCTCACTTTTAGCTTATATATCATTGACCGTATTGGATAATTGGGTCAAATGACTAGTAAAGTTAGTATTTTTCAATGTGAGCTCCTCCAACTTTTTGTGCACATCCGAGTTATCTCTTTGCATGCCTTGCAAAATAGTGGTTATAGAAATGAACTTTTCATCACTTTCCTTCATTTGTCCCTCTATATTGGTCATTTGTGCTGCCATGCTCTTCAAGAGCTATGAAGTTTCATCCTTTCTTAGTAGTTGTTGAGATACCATAGTATTTATTTGGGTTGGCACTAGAGCTCTTGAATGGTATTGAAAATTACTTGAGGAAGCTTCGGCATTGTGGAATTAATTACCTTGGAATTGATTTGATCTATTGGCTCCCCCACTCCATTTAAATTTTGGATGGTCTCTCCAATTAGGATTGCAAGTATTTGAATAAGGGTCCCTTTTTTGATATTGCCCATCTCTTCCTTGGTATACAACATTCACCTTGTCAACTGGCCCTAGATAATTTTGAGCGGCATGCATTGGGGAATCACAAACCCCCCAACTTGTAGCTACTAAAGCAAGAGATTGGAGCTTGTTAGAACGGAGGCTCTCAACTATATTAGCAAACTTGGATATATCTTGAGCAAACTTGACCAAAAGTATATCCCTCTCAGATTTATGGTCCTTTAGATCCCTTAAGCTCACATGTTGTCTATTAAGAGCAAAAGTTCTAATCAATTCCTATGCAGCTCTTGGTTCCATATTCTCCACGGATCCATTTGTCATGGCATCCAAGACTTGTGCATCATATGTTAATAGCCTATTGTAGAAATACTACACCAAATGCTCATCAAGAATTTAGTGATTGGGGCACCGGGTAAGCATCTCTTGAAATCTGCTCCAGAACTCAAGGAAAGACTCAAAAGGCTCTTGTTTAGCTGCTGAAATCTCCTTCCAGGCAGCTGAAATCTTGGTTGAAGGGAAGTATTTATCCAAAAAGGCCTTCTTCAAACTAGTCTATGACTCATATGCATTATCGACATAGAGTGGCAGATTCATGTACCATTCTTTAGCCTTGCCTTCAAGGGATAAATGAAACACCTTCCACATGGCATCGTCAATGCTTACCCCCACCGGCTTTATGGACATATATTGCATGTAGAGAGTCCAGAGATAAAGATATGGGTTCTCACCTACGAGGCCATGAAATTTAGGTAGTGAGTGAATCAATTGACCCTTAATTTTAAATCAGCAACAAAAACAGGAAAAGCACCAGGTATAGGATCAAAGTTTCTATCACATTGAGTTAATTCCTTAATAATTCTATCCCTAGGTTACCCATTAATCCTATTTTGTCTATTATTCTCTCCTTGACCCTCATTACCACCATCATTATTAGGTTCATTATAATTACCATTCCCATTACCACCATTAGCACCATTAGGAGGTACTTCAACCACAATTTCCTTGTTTAGTTCTTCACTCTTACTAGATGAATGGGGTTGGTATTGCAAAGCAGGCGAGCTAGGGGGTACTGTCTCTCTACCTCTCCTGCCTCTACGCCCTCTAGGCATGTATAATCACTCAAAGTTCAAGCACAATTACAGTTCAAGAAAGAATTATAGTCAAAACTTTTATATTCAACAAGTGTGTAGTTCAAAATTGAGGCAAACTTAATGATTTCAAATAGTGCTCAGTGAGTTTGAGGTGTATGAAGTGCTATACCCTCTCAAAACATGTGCAGAGATCAAAACTATGTAAAAGGAACAAGTCTGGACACTTAGAAAAAATTTTCAATGAAAAACAACCCAGGTCGCGACTTGTGTTCACAGAGAGCTATCTTTGATACCAGGAAGTTGAAGTTGCGACAAGCCAATAATCAGGTTGTGACTTGAAGTCACAGAGAGCTCCTTTCACAAAAACTTTGAAAAATTCACTAAGTTATTCAACTAAATGCTCTCCAAACTTATGCACAAGATTCCAAACCTTTAATCAAGTGGATAAACACTTAGGATCAAGTTTAAAAGTTCCAAAAACCTCTCTGTACACTCTCCTTTCAAATCAAACCTTTATACTCACAAGAAACCTCTCAAAACAGCTCAAACTCATGAAATCCATGTTCAAATCCAAGAATTGCAAGGTTGAGTGCAAAAACAAGTATTATAGACAAGTATATGCAACTCAACAATCAACCAAAGTAAGTTGAGAATGGTGGAACAACCAGACCAATCTCAACACAATAAACCAATGTAAAAAGCTATGCAAAAGTGCAAATGCAAAAATATAGAAAAGCAACATATTTATTTCTATTTTTCAAAATTTTCTATGCTATGCAATGCAAAAATCTAAGTCTAAAACCTAAAGCTCAATGAGAATCGACCCAAACCAATAATGGTGTTGACAACCAATTATTGGGGAACCAATTTCTAGGCTCCCTAGCAACAGCGCCATTGATCAGACCGGGACATTGCCTTCTGGGTCATCAAAAAATTGATTGCACTAAATAATATAGTATAGGGCATAACCTATTGTTCTTCTCGAGGAGCGTTTTTATAGAAAAACCTAGATTAAATTGGCTATCAAAAACATATTGATTTGGGTAAAAAGGGGGGTTTTAGTTGATAAAAACAATGGTGCAATAAAGGTAAAATGCAAGGAAGTAAATCTTTTTAGTCTTTTTAAATTAATTAAGGAATGCTTTGGATTAAAGGGAAAATATGTTAAGATACGCTCTTGATGATGAAAACTTGGCTATCATTGCTCTTAAAATGATATGGGAGTTATGAAAATCTCTTAGTCTAGATAAAAACCCCAAGCAATCACTTAGGTCCAATGCTTTAATTAATGAAAACTTACTTTGATCAAAGTTAATTATCACCTCTCAAAACATTATTAAAAACCACTTAGAGTGTAATTAAATGGATGATGCAAATGCCCTCAATAATTGTCAATCAACAGCCATAGAAACCAAGCAAGCAAATTAACTATCAATAATCATTGACAATAACCTAACCAATAAGGAACCAAAACTAAAATATATATATATAATCCAACATAAGACATCATCCAATTCAATTACAATAGTCTAATCATAAGAATTACCAATCGGTAATCAAGTCTTAGACAAGGAGTAGAAATTCCTAATTCTAGAAATATCTAACACATGTTCAAGCAAAGAATTAGACTAAGAACACTCCCGTAATGTGTCAATGAGCTCAAGCCTTGTCCTTCATCACCAAGAGACCAAGGATTTAGCCTCTCATAGCTTCAACCTTGCCACAATCGCTCCAAGAGTGTTCTGCCATAAGGAATGCAGAAAAAGGGGTTGAAAATGTAGAAAAGAAGATGATGGAAGTGGTTTTATCGATGTAGAAATGAAGAAAATGGTGGAGAAATAGAGAAAAATGGAAGATTGTGATTGGAGTTGAGTGGAGGCTTGAGAGAGAATAGTTAATACTTTTATTTCCACAAATCTGCAGAATGAGCTCTCGAATTTCGTGGCTGCTATTTCCTTTTAGTCTGAATGCAGAATGACTTATTCCAAAATGCACAGTTTCAATAAAAATGCGTTCAGGTGGCGACTTGGAGCAGTTTATGTCATGACCTGGGAACATATAGGCACTACAGAATGACCTGGCTCCAAACCACACAGCTTTACTGAAAAAGCATCCAAGTCACAACTTGGGGAAGTCTATGTCACGACTTGGGGACACAAAGGCACTTCCAATCTTGTGTTTTGGCTCTTTTGAACTTATGGCTAAATGCTCCACCTTGGGTCTTTAAGCCTCGTCCAAATGCCTAAAAAATAAAGCAAAGAGCTTTGTAAAAATTAAACAAATTAAAGATCAAGGCATTTACAGAATGGGCGAGATACTTGACCCTTTTTACCCTTAATCAACAAAATGCAGTGCATAAATCGATATAATCAAAAAGGTATAAATGCATGCAAAATGAGGGCAAAAGTGTTGCAAAATACTAGAAAACACTTAAGAAAACCATGTAAAGATTGGGTTCTATCACCCGTCCCATCCATCAGAGCTGCCTAATCCTACGGTATAGTATGCTCATTACTGGTACAATTAAAGGAATCACCTCTGTAAATGTAGACTGGGCCGCTCCTATGAGATGTACAATTAAAGGAATCACCTCTGTAAATGTAGACTGGGCCGCTCCTATGAGATCATAGCAAAATCTTTAGAGCATTCTTCATGCACTAGGTGTAACACCTTACGTTTACGACCTTATATTGTGCCAAGTTAAGACATTCGGAAGCGCAATTTAAGGTTACCGGGTTGAAAAACCTGAATTTGAAATTTCTTTTCCCGCATTACTATTCACTGTAACCTTAAACTTGGCATAACTTTGGAAAATCATAACTAATTCTAAAAAAATCGAAACAAGGTCGTTCCAAGTCTCACTCGAAGCTCTTAACATCATCTATCAAGGAAAAATGACCTCAGGTTCCGCTTTAATCAGAAACGCATCCGTTTTAAATTTCGAAAAGTACTGTTCATTTGGTCATTTTTCTATTTTCCAGGATTTTTGCCTAACTTTGAAAAGGCATAACTTCTTACACAGAGCTCCGATTGTGACGCTTTACCACTCATTTTAAAGGGAAAAATAAGATCTATTTGCATGCCAAATTTCAGAGAAAAAGTCAAACCATTTGACCAGGGTCTTTGTTGGTCAAAGTTTGGTCAAATCTAGACCATTTTTATCCCCTTTTTCACTGATTCTAACAGCATTTCGTTTTTCACTATAATCATACTATAATCACATGTAAAGCTATTCTATCATTAATATACATTCCAAAAAGGTTATCATATCATATGTTCATGATCATAGTATGCTTACATGGCTTGAAAGAGAAAGGTTCAAAACCGTATAATACATTACATAATTCATAACTTCCTCAAGCCATGATTATTTCCTTTCCCTTCTCCTTAGCAGTAGTGGCACCTAGGATATCATGTTATAGGAGGAATGAGATTTCATAGAAATCCCAGTAGCATTGAACATACAACCATCAAGTCAACATGCATAAGATGTCATGCTACATGCGGTAAAATAACATTTCTAGTCTTTATGCCATGCTATAACCATTCTGTATCCATGTCATCATATCATGGAGCATATAATCATTCTGGTCAAAACTCAATCATGCAAGAGCCAAGGCATACATTGCAAGGAGTTCACATCATCTGGGCATAAACATTCTCATGGCACATAAACACACATAGCAGAAACACCAAATGCAGATCAACAAAATAATTGCAGTTCACGCTACCTCAATTCCACGCTTAATGTTTCCTCCTTGTTCCCTTGCTTGAGATCCTCCTAGGTTTCCAGAAAATTGCCTATCAACCATACAGTAAGGGTATGGTAAATTCCATATCCAGTATACCATTCTTTCTCAATATAATGCTACCCTTGTGCCTTTCAATTTATAATTTCTGTATACCTTTCCTAAACCTTTGACCTTGGTTTGACCAAGCCTTAATCCTCAATTAAGGTCTTGGAATTCTTCCTTAATCCATGATTAATCATGCTTTCTTGGTTAATCATTAACCCTTAATCCTTAATCCAATATTTAATTAAGGTCCTCAAGTCACATAGTCATAATCCTCTAAGATTAAGTCACTAATCCCTTTTGGATTAACCATTAATCATTCTCTACTCAACATGATTAATCCTTAATCATTCCTTAATCAACATGATTAACTTTTAATCATTCCTTAATCAACATGATTAACCTTTAATTAATCATCCTTCAATTATCATAACTAATCACTAATTAATTAGGGTAGCTAACCTTAATCACTTACTAATCCTTAATCAAATAACATGATTAATCTTAGCTATCACTAAACTATAATTAATCAAGGTAATTAATCCTAATCTTCATCAAATAAATAATCAACTAAAAATAATTAACACTTAGGGAGGTAAACATACCTTAATTAGCTCTTAATCGGCGATTAGAGGTGTCTAAGCTTGCTTTCTCTCTTTCTCTCTCTTCTTTCTTCCTTTCTCTCTCCTAGAACTCAAGAACACAAAATTCCCTCTCAACAAAACCTCTTGGCCGAATTTGTTCATGGAAGGGGGGTATTTATAGGCTTTGATATTTCAAAATGCCAAAAATGCCCTTCGGGAAAAAGATGCGATCTCGGCCGTCCATTTTTTTCTACTTTACACATGGACAAATCTTAGGGCACACACCATAAGAAAGTGACACATGGATGGACACCTAATCACCATGTGATTTTCATGTGGAAATAAAATATTATTTTATTGTTTTGTCTCTTATTTCCCTTTTTGCCCTTGAACAATTTGGAAAATTCCAACTTTGTCCTCCCCTTCTAATTTTGGCCGAAATATTGCTCTCAATATTGGAAAAAAAATGACTCATCCAATAATCAGTGCAATCCACTGATTATTTGTGTATTTCCGGTCCGATTTTCCAACAATCTTGTCTAATTTACTGTCACAAAATTTCGATTTCAACACCTCATTAAATTCCCCTCATTCCAAGGGTAATCCATGATTTTTCTCAAGTCTTACCTCCCTCTATAATTTTCTAAATTTTATCCTGTCAAAAATCACTATTCTACCGATAATAATTCAGTAATAAATATTTTTTAAGCTAACCTCTGTACATCCAAAGGTGAGAAATAATTTTATAAATTAGGACAATATGTCACATAATTTATCCATATTTTTCTTGAATTTTTGAGGCCTCTATATATTTTAAATAATGGAAATTGGCTAATTTTTCTTAATTAACCAAAAATTCCAATAATTACAAATAATTCCCTGATAAATTATTTTTAATCTCATATTCATCTTCTAAGCCTCAAACATTATTCTTTACCCTTCTTTCTATTTTTCATGATTTTCTGGGAATTTTCAGGAATCTTGGACATTATTTCCAATACTGCCCTTTCTTAACTGATCTTTTCAGAAATGACCGTTATGTCCCTATCCTGATTTTTTCCTCATAGTCTGGATCCTCTACCAGTCTACTATACTATTTGGCCTTAGTCAGTCACAAATCATGCATCAATTAGAATAAAATTATCAGGGTGTGACAGTTACCTCTCGCCTGAGCAAGGAAAAACAAACCAACAACACGGCCCCGTGCACCAACAAGGCTCACAACCGGTCTACACAAGCACACAAACACACAACCACCATGTATTAGCTTTCAAACTAATAATGTGGCCAAAACAACATTTGGGGACACAAAATTCCTAGCTCCAACCAAAACTCTACCCAACTCAAAGGGTATAACCATCAAAACAACACTCCAAAGTCAAGAAAATCCATTAAAACCTTAATTCCTCTCCAAATATCAATTTAGGATTCAAATATCAAGGACCCACTATAAGAATTCAACACCCAATCACCCCATTTGAACAATTGAAGTCTTAACAACATTCTAAACCGATTAAACATCCAATTTAACCCTCCTTATCATAACCCAAATCGCAAAACTCAAAATCAATCTCCACATTGTCATCCTCAATCATAAACCTCCCAATCTCATAAACCCTAACTTCAAAAACTCCAAGTTCTTTAAATCCAAGAAAACTACACCGATTAAATACTTAGACTAACCCAAAGCAATCAATTAAACTCAAAACAATCGGTCAAAAACTTCAATTTCATCACAACCTAGAAAACTCTAGGGTTCCACCATAAATCCTCAAAAATTCCAAGAAAGAAAGTAGATTAGAGGTTAAAATCACTTACTTGAGGTAATGGATCCTTAGAAATGCCCCCTCCAAGCCAAAATACCGAAACCCTAGCAGAGCCTCTCTCTCTACCTCAGATTTTTCTAATTTTCGCACAACTGAACCCCTCCCGCAACTATATAGATTCGGACTCCTTCGCCATGGCGAACTAATCCCGAGAGGGATTACTCGCCTGAAAACCCTACTTCAGCGCGGTGAACTCCAATCTTCGCCGCGGCGAAAGCTTCCCGAGAGGAAACTCTCGCTCGCCCAAAAAACATTCGCCGCGGCCAAACCTGCCTGAAAGACAATCCCCCCCTGGAACTCCCGGTTTGCCGTGGCGAACATACCCTGAGAGGGATATGTTCACCTATTCCTCCAACATACCTCAAATCCAACTCAAACACCAAGATCAACATTAAATCGCTAATTTATCCTCAAAATCAACCAAAAAGAGGCTATTAAAACCCGATAAAACATAGGATGTTACAATCAGAGTCTCTAACTTGTCTATCTCGTGGTTCTAGAAAACTCTTACTTTGCGATTTAGTCCTTGAGAATCCTCTCGTCCTTTCAGGAAACTTTCAAAACTCCTGTGAAAAGGAGAATGGTAGCCTACTCATTTTAGGCTAATTTCAGTACTTATAGGCCAAAAATCTAGGATATTACAATTCTTCCCCTTCAAAAAAAAAATTCTTTCTCAAAATTTCAAGGTCAAACCTCTATTCTTAACCCTAATAAGAGATTAACTGAGGAGAATATCCCCACTTATACTCAACTTGGGCCATTAACTATTCATTGTACCTCATTGCCAAGTTTCAATCCTAGAATCCATACTTACATAGCTCACCATTCTATATTTTTTGTCGTTTACACAAGCATGGCCCTTGCCTTTTAAGCATTTCATCATTGCTACTAGCATTCTTTTTATTATTTAGGCACATTCTTTTATGATAATACTGTGATAGTGTACCTATCTTCCTGGTATTTTATTATACTATGGCATTTCAGGTTCCTCTAATACAACCTTTATCAGGTCTTTTCGGCATACGTTGCTATTCTCATCTTTGCCTTAAAGGCCTATCTCCTTTCTTTCATATTCTTATTTCATATTTAGCTTGCCTAAGTGCATACTTTTTAGGACTTATAACTCTTAATTCTTTCAACTCTTGTTTTCCTTACCTTCTTTTGTTGACTAGATTAGAATTAAGCTCGGTTCGATCAACAACAAAGGTATCTGGCGACAAATGAAGGGTACTCTCTCTATACTAGTTGACCACTAGAGGAGGTTTCTATATCTCAAACTCATCCCTGGTCATTATCTTCCTAAAAAGGTACTGTACTCTTACTCATATGGCTCAACCAATGTACTTAGGTTTGGTCTTCTATGACCTTGAGTGCTACTATGCTCTATCGTAAGCCTCTTCAAGATCCACTGTGAACCTGGAATACTATCGTCTGTTCGAGTCATATTAATATCTCTGGGAGACTCTAGACCATAAGACTGAGTTATGAAATAAGTCACCTCTACTCAGTTGGTAACTTGACTTATTATTCCCCAAGACTAATCACAGATGCCAATATTGCCTCTATAGGCCTTACTCAATCCTTTCTATCAACTTTAGAATCATTCATCTTTTTGTATCTTCTTTGCTCTTATCTCTTAGCTTTCTTAGGCTATTTTTCTTTTTGCTATGCCTCTTTAGGCTTATAAGATATTGGTTTATCTCTATGGCCTTTTGGCTTGCCACTTTATTTATGTTTCTCTACCCTGCCTTACTAATTCTCTCTCTCATCTTATCATTCTTGCTATCTCTTATTAATTCTGAATAGTACAGGGAGAGGACTTATAAAATCACCTTTGTTAACTTCTAGGAAATTTCATCCTTATATTACTCTTGGCTAGTTTTACTCTCATTAGGGTAAGGTAGACTCAGTGTGCCTTGCCTGGACTGTTGTTACTTTTTCTTGTGGGAGGATATTGGTCATATCAGAGTAATGTCAACTCAACCACTTTTCTTGCCTTGATAGAGGATATATCACTTTTACTGGTACGACGTCAACTCTATCACTCTGGGAGGACTCAGTGTTTCCTTCATAGTATTGTCAACTGTCACATTCTGTTAATTTTAACCCTAAAAATAAGAAATATAAAATAGACCATGGGTTAAGCAGGGTAGCCAACAGATAGACGGCACAACTTTTGAACTAAAACCAGACCAAGATCGGACTTTCATTTTTAAAATATCCAGTCAATATTGAACAGAGTAGGAATGTCGACTTGAAATTCTAAAAAATTCCCCAAAAATAATGAAAAATACAATAAAGGGTACATAAATAATATTTGAGGCCTGAAAGATGAAATTAATTTATTTTGGAATTTTCTGTATTTTCTTGAAATTTTAGCTAATTAAAGGAAAATGCCCTTGAATTTGTATAAAATTACAAGATGACTTGCCTCTTTCTTATTGGTTCACTTGGTGCCATATGTCCTTCTCTTAATTGTTCCACATGCATGCCACTTACTCTCTTCTCATTGGTCCACGTGCATGATGACTCAACCTCCTTATTATTTGTTTTATCGATTACACAATGACTCAGCGTCTGTAATAATTGCACTTGATGACTCACACGTTAGGTAGGCTTTTTAGCATCTTCTAGCCAATGAGGGGTATTCCCATGGGATGATGAAAGAGGAAAGGAAAGGACCAAGAAGCTTCTTTGACCGGCTTCCACCTATCTTGTCTAAATTACCTCTTATAGGTTACATTTTCTCTCACATGTTTTCTTGAGATTTCTAGCAAATAAAAATCCTCTACTATGACACCATTAAAGAGAGGAAGAGAGGAAAGTAAATAGCTTCTTTAATAGGCTACCCAATCTCACTGGGTCACGTAATAGAGATTATGTTAAGTAATTTTATTCCCTCCAAACATTCCCTTTAACAACTTGTACAATGCCATCCATGTCCTCTCATCAAATTTGCATTAAAATAGGGAGGAAAATTGGGAGAAATTCGTGCTCCCTCTTACCCTTGACTATTCCTCCACCTTTTTTACAATTTTACGTCATATCAGGTTTTTTTCCAGGTCCTAACTTACCCGGTAACCCCGAGACATGTTTTGGCATCCTTTTTCATCACAAATAACCTTACATGGCATTATATAACATGGCTAAAGAGGGAGTGATGCTTCTCCTTTTGTTCCTTCATTAAAACATTTAATAATATTTATTTCAGAGTAAATTTGATTGAATTCTTTCTATCGGTCCATGACTTTGAGAATATGTCTCTCGGTACCAATACTGCCTTTTCTTGATAGGAAATTTCTCTAATTTTTTTAGGTTAAAAGTCAACCCATAGACGGTTTATTTTGACTTATCCGAATAGTGTATAAATAGGCTTTAAATTCTATTAAAGCCAACCTCTTTTCTTTCTGGGAATGAAATCATTTTTAAAACCCATGATAATTTCTCAAGTATTATTCCCATTTTTTCTCCAATTATCTGACCCCTCCTCGTATTTTAAATACATCAATTTTAGCTAATATTCATAATAACCCTGAAAATTTCATCAATTTGCTTCAGGGCTATTTTTGTCATTTTTAACCTCGTACAAGCCTCAAAACCTCATATCCCATTTTTCTAGAATTTATGGAAATTTTTTTAAAATTTTTGGGCATACTTTTCTTCACTGCCCTTTCTGGCCTGAAACTTTATGAATTTACGATTAGGTTCTTGCTCAGATTTAGCCTTAGGAATTATCTCATCGAGGTTCCCAGAACAACCTTTGGCCTTTAATCATCTCCAATTCTTATAGTCAAGCCCTTAAGACTTCATCGAGTCTCTAACTTACTTGTCTCATGGTTCCAGAAAACTCTTACTTTGTAATTTAATCCCCGGGAATTCTCTTGTCCTTCCAGTGAACTTCTAAAACTTCTACCAAAAAGGGGTCTAGTAACCTACCCGTTTCAAGCTAATTCCAGTACTTCTAGGCCTAAAATTCAGGATGTTACAAGTACAAAGGTTCAAGTGTGAGGGATTACATGCTTTTGCATTATTTTTGGGGTCATGTTTTAAGATATTTGACTTTTATTGCATAGTTCATGATTATTTGGTGTGATTGATCCTTACATGTGATTTTGTGCTAAAAAGGGTATTTTCATCATTAAATTGTTCTTCCTAGTTTGATTAATTTCTAAGACACTTGGTATCACAAAGATGTTATTTGGATCATAGGTAATTTGGAGATTAATTAAAGTTGGGGAGCGAATTTGACAAATACCAAACAAGGACCAAAGAAAAAGTTGATTAAAGACTAAGAAATTCCAAGGAAGGATCAAATTTGATGTAAACAAAGGACCATTAGTGAAGCTGTGCGTTTTGGTGCTAGAATGCAATGTTTGTCGTGGCGAACAACTATTTTCACCGCGGAGAACCATGACAACTCTGTAACTTGCAATTTTTTTTCATTCAAACCCAATTTTTGACCTGTTTCACACTTGGACCCAACTTATATCATCCTAATTACCTTAGATACTAACCTAGGCAGTCACCATCCAAACACAAAATTCTTCATCTTCTTCTCTATTCCTTCTGTTTCCCTTCATCCTTCCACCATGGTGATGAACCATTATTTTGATATGTTAACAAGTGCATTTTGTGGATATTTTAGTGGATTAATTAAGTATTAATTGCATTATTGATGAATTAACATTCTATGCACATAAATAGTAGAAATGGGTTAAAATGTGGTTTTTAATAATCATTTGATTAATTCTTCAGACTGGATATTATCTTGTGATTATTGGATTAATTTCAGGGACAAAACTGGAATTTCACACTTGCTGAAAATACAATTCTAGCCAGAAAGGAAATGAATTTCGAAGGAAAGTTGTTCCATCAGGAGGGGAATTCGAATTCCATCATAAATGAAACAGATTCCTTTAGCTCCAAAACTGAAAAATCAAATGAGGGAAGCGGGATCTTCTAACAGAATTCCAATGGAAAAGAACAAATAGAACAGATTCAAAGGCAAGAGAAGAGAGCAGAACATTGATGAATATAAGGAACGAAAAGAACAAAGCAGGGGGAGAGGATTGAATTCTATTTTTTTCTCTCATTCATTGTCTACTCTCAATCTTGGCGATTTAGTGTTGAGCTCAGTAATGGAAAACTCAAACTCCAGTAGGGACAATGTGTCAACCATGCTCAGCTAAACACTACATTCTTCCTAGAAGCAAACATCACTTGAACCGTGGAGCCAATGCAAAAGAAGTCCAGCTTGGTTTGTCAATCTGTGTTTCCTAATCCTTAGTTTCTCCCTCTCATAAGATGTCTGAAGCAAAGGTTGTAATGGAGTACATTGCATTTCTATTCGATTAGATTTGATGAATCAGTTTGTATCCTTGAAGTGTTCGGTATTCATCCGTAATTCTATATAGACTTTGTGGTTTGAATTTCTATCAGTTGATTAGGATTTATATTGCAAAGTTGAAATTAGTTTTAGCATTTAGTGTCACTGATTGTTGTGGATGATTTAATACTTTAAGCATTTGATTTTCTTCCTCCATCTCGTAATTCATCGGTGGTAATTGTAATGAGCGATACGGAGGCAAACTTCTTAATCAATAATTTGGTGATGATAGTGAGATGAAGCTTTCAGGCAGAAGTTAACCAATTGGATTCTATCTCCAGAAATTAATTGTTTTATTTTTGTTCTAACAAAGATAATTCTGTCTTCTGTGATTGTGAATTTCATCTCTTTGTATAAAGTCAAACTAAAAGAATCAAGACACCTACAACCTTCCTGCTTAATTTGATCACTCTCTTCACTAGACAATAAATCTCTTACCTTAGGGACTAGGAGATCGACACCTAGAGTTGTTTCCCCTGAACTATAGTAATTCTAGTATCTTTGAATGGTCTGTGTGATTAGGATCAATCACATGGGTTCGGTGTTGCAATCAAGTTCTAGTACGACAGTGACTCCAATACGTGGCTAGGATTCTTGTAGTTCTCTTAGATGGGCTGAAACATGGCTAATAGCAATCAGTTATTCAATGGTGGGTTTTATAGTTCCATTAGTGTTTTTAGGTCTTCCATTCTAATGTCATGTATGTTAAGCTTCAATTATATGTGATGGATTAGTTAATGTATTAAGTACTTTAATAATCTATATATGTGCTTCTTTTCATGTAAGTGATACTGGGTTTTTGAATGTCTATTTGTTCAATGATTTTATTGCTGAGCTTGATTTGAAGTGCAATTTGATAGCTTTGTGTTGATTTTTGCTCTTTGATGTTGAGTGTGTGGCATGGTAGTGCTAGAAGCATCCCATTAAATGAATTTTATCCAAAAGGAATAATACATTTAACCAATCTAATCACATGTTTTGGAAATGGATTTAATTATATGATTTTACTACCCATAAGTATGTGGAATGACATTCGAGTATTAGTTTGTTAATGTTGAGTCTCCTTAGAGTGACACCACGTGGATCCATTGGCTAGAGCTTAACTTGGATTTAATTTCATACGCAGCTGGGATGTCTTTTATAGAAAATGGTTTTTGGAACAAATCATTTGAATTAATCCAAGAACAATGTTTTTGCCTTTGAAGACGTAATCTAAGAGAACTGTCTTCATATCATTTTTGCTCTATTTCCTTCTGATTGGACATATTTCTTGCATGTATTTTGTAATATCCAAAGTTTTAGGACTCAGAGTTAGTTATGAGCTAGTGTATTTAAAGAATATATTATGATTTATGACAATTACTTTATGCTTGGAAAATTAATTTTTCAAAATAATGTATAAAAAATTATAAACAAATGTCAGATGGAATGCCTCACTAAAGTTATTTCCTATATACACACACACATTAGGAGTATATTAAATAGTAACATATTAGATAAATAATAATTAGAAGAATTTTAAGATTTCAAGGGATTGAGATTAGTGATGGAGTTATTAGATATTATCTATTTATATTCATATTTTATCTGAATAAGGTTTAAAATAAATGCATCTAAAATTATTTATATAAAACAATCAAAGTATGGCTAAAATAAGTAAATAAAAATATAAGTCTTTTATTGGCCCACTTGTAAATAGCCCGGTTGGGAAAAGCCCTAGCTCATCTCCTTATGACATTTCTTTTCCCTCCCCACCGCACTCAAGCTCGTCGCATCTGGCGTCAGCCTTGAACAGCGACGCAGGTGGCTCCCTATCTCTCCCCTCTTCGTTTCTTGTCTTTCTTCCTTCCTCCTTTCAAAAATTTGTGTGTCTTGTGTGTTGAACATCCTGACTTCTTCCTTTTCCTACAATCCACGTCACTTTCAACCTTCGTTTATATATATATATATATATATATATATATATAAACGAAGGTTGAAAGTGACGTGGATTGTAGGAAAAGGAAGAAGTCAGGATAATATATATATATATAACCAAACTACCATCTTAATGTTTTTTTAGAGCCTTGTTTCGGTTTGAACTTAATTAGGATTTGGACTTAGAATGTGCCTAGGAATATATTTTTTTCCCAAAGTGCCCTGTACAGAAAAAAAATTGAAACAACCGGTGTTTCTATGACACCATTTGTCTTTGCAACATTTTCTCTTTTGTCGGTTTTAAAGTTGTGGCCCACATAAACATTTATGACACTACCTGTATCCACCTATCACGGTGGCTCTAATAATAATGCTTCTCTCTCCCTATACTTGGATATAATGCACACACATAAATATAATATATTGATTTTTTTAGGGTAGATTTACGGCTTTACATAGTTTTAAAGTAACTCTAGAATGTTTTTGCAGGTAATATACTGATAGATATTTGTGTATGATGGTTGTAGACTCTCAATCAGAGCTTTGGAGTAAATTTTTACAAATACTTATATAAGCTGGAATAACAGATAACTCTAGAATTTCTTCCATATACATGTGAACCATTTGTGATTGTATGGTTGTTGAGTTTCTCGCTAGAATTATATAAACATACATGTGTATGTATTCTAGATATTTGAAGTTTCAATTAAATTCCTTTCTATTCCATTTTTTTCTTTATATCATTAATTAATATAATAATTAGAATTAATAATAATTGAGTTCCTTCATAATCACAGTGACGTAATAATATTATGATAATATATACTAATAAACTAAAATTCTATATACACATAAGTTGGATTAAAAATGTATGTAATTTTTACATTATCCAAGTTTTAGCTCAATCATTTCAAGCATGTTACATTGTTATTTAGTGTACTTTGATTTGAAATGATATCATGTTTAGTGGTGTATTGGTATATCGCTAATATGACATTTGCATTCATGATGGGCTAAGGTTAAAAAGAATGTGTATGATAAATTCTTTTGTCACGTGATATGCCATCACTCATGCACAGAGGATGGTACTTGTCACAGTCCCTTCTTCCATGTTTTCCTTTGGCCGGGATTACATTGAAGCGGTGGAATATGTTGTTAGTGGCAGTCTCACCCAAGAGGGGGGTGAATTAGGTGAGTTATAAAAATCTTGCTAATTAAAAAAAAGCTAAACAAAAACAGAAAGTGTAAGTTAGAGTGATTTCACCGTAGAGAGTGGACACAGGATTTATACTGGTTTGGTCTCAACCACTTGACCTACGTCCAGTCCTCAGAACACCTCTGAGTATTTCACTAAATTCCAAGATTAATCGGGCTCTTGGTGTCGCAGTACAGTAATTGACTCGCTCAATCACTCCCCCTTACTATCCGTAAGGTTACAATCCCAATCAAGAGTCCACACTCTTGAGTTTCACTCAGAAAGTAATTAAAGATGATAGATAAAGCTCTCTCGCAGAGTAAATAAATGAGAAACACTGAAGCTCAGTATAAGCAAGAACAGAGTATTGAATGCAACAGTAAATTATTAGCAGAAGGCAGCTCGCATATTCAATTCTCGCATTCAATGCTTCTTCGCGCATTTTACAGTTGAGGAAGTTTAGTAACCATTAGACAGAAGAGCTTCTAGCCGTTGAGAGTTCGGTTGTGTGTTTTCCCAGTTGCAACGGTATTCGTCATTAATGCTTCTGACATGGTAGGTTACGGGCTAATAAACAACCATTGGATATCCGTTGAACTTTCTTCGTAATATGTAACAATACTTTAATCAAATAAGTTTTTCTTGCAGAGTAAGGCTCAAGAACACAACTGAACAAATGATAATAATGAATATTGATTTATTGAAAATGGAATCAATCAGTTTCTGAAAGTATTGAACAAGAAATGGACATCTTTGATCGAAGTCATGATTGATGACTGATTGATCGATCAAGTTATCAATTATTCAAGGTGAGAACTTTTAAAACAGGTAACTACATTTATCGATCAAGTGATGGATTAATCATTGATCGATCAAGTGATCAAAAAGTGAAAAGAATGACTTCAGAAAAACATGTAAAGAACAGTCTTAGGATCACTTTCTATTTTGAGATCCTTAAAATAGAGAATTAAGATAACCAAGAAGGTTGAGAAAAACTCGAAGAGAAATAATCAACATATTTTGATAGTCACTGTAACTAGTTGATGTTTAACTAAAATAAATCAATGATCGATCAAGTGATCAATAAATATTTGATCAATCATGTTATCGATAAAGCTGAGTGGTAGAAATAGATTTTCAAGGAGCAATGATCGAGTACTTTATTGATAAATAGGTGATGGATAAACTGATCGATAAAAGATCAAGAAAAAATATTCTAAGAGAAAACACAGACTGTATAACTTATCGAATAGATGATCGATTAAGGATTGATCGATCAGGTGATCGGTAAAACAATGTCTGAAAGATTTGTTTTGCAAAACCAAGAAAGAATTTGATCGATCACGTTATGTGAAAAAGAAGTTTTCAGAAAATTGGATGATCAATCATTTCATCGATAATTATATTATCGATCAAGTGATCGAAAAAGATAACTTAACACAGTAATACAGCAGGATAATGATGATCGATCATTTGATCGATAAACTACTGATCGATCAAGTGATCGATAAAAGGCTTTGACAGTAATCTTGAACAAAGCGATAAATAGGTAAGTTATGAAGTGATGACAAAACAAGTTATCGAAAAACTTTGATTGATAATGTGATCGATAAATGGTGATTAAGACAAAATATAAAGTGAGTAGAGAGCTTTACCATTTATCTATCTTTTCATTGATGACTTAATTATCGATCATGTGATTGATAAACATTTACTAGACTTGTGTCCCATTATCTGACAGCTATTCGATCATTAGATTATCGATCAATTGACCGATAATTTTCTACAGACTTCTATACACAACTGTGTTAACAATGATCGATCAATTGATTGATCAACATATTATCTATCAGGTTATCGATTAATATTTCTGCTAAGTTACCTGTTTGCATAGGTATGTTATCTATAAAATGATCGATAACCTCTTGATCGATCAGGTGATCGATCAACTTATTAAAACACATATTTCTTAATTTGTTATCATCAAAACCTTAAATCTAACATATGTGATATCTCTTTAATGTTGTTTTTTAAGGAGGGAAGCCATAGTTTGGACTTGAGCTCTGTGCCTTTAACTGGGTACATCTTAAGTACTGGTAAGCTTGGGACCATCTAGTTACATGGAATGATTCTTGTCAGACTATATGTGCTAACCTATGGCTCCAATCAGCGGTGTAAGAATGGACGGTGATATAAGAGAGGCATATTGCTTATCTTCATATATATATATATATAATGTTTTGTATGTAATATGAGGTTGTAGTATCTCGATGAGTTAAAAATGAGTTTGAGATGAAAATGATATCTATAAAGTATATTTATATAAATAAATACATGGTTATAATTTGATGTGTTTTGTGTTGTGTGTAAGGTTTGCTTGTGTATGTTAGAATTCCAATAATTCCAGAGATGTTAGATTTCATCCCTTTATTAGGTAAGAGATCACATTTTTAGGTAAGAGATCAAATAACATCAAGGAAAGACATCACATGGGTGAGCTTTGAAGGCTCTTCAATTCCCCTTGAGGATAGGTTGTTATTATATTTAATTGTCATGACTCTAGGATATTGTTACTTTATTTTGTCATTTAAAATATTTTTTAGAACTCAAATGATTACTCTAGATTATTTTGGATATTTTGTGTTGGGTTGAGTTTGCAAGGAGTCTTTGGGACGAAGTCCCTAAGTCCTTCCAAGATCTGGTTGATTAAATTATAATAATAACTCTATAAGTTGTTGGATGAGATGTTACATATTTCATATCATTTTAAGGTCATTTAAGGGTTTAGTTGATCTTTATTTGCATATTTTGTGATTATTTGTGTCCTAGGTCCTTGCATGTGATTTTTTGTTAAAAAAGGGTATTTTCATAATCTATTTGTTCTTTTCAATTTGATAAATTTCTAAGATATTTGATATTACAAAGATATGATTTGAATTGTAGGTATTTTGGAGATTAATTGAAATTAGAGAACGAATTTGGCAAATACCAAACAAGGACCAAAGGAAAAGCTAACCAAGGACCAAGGAAGGACCAAATTTGATGTCATAAAAGGACCATTAGTGAAGCTATGCGTTTTGGTGCCGAAATGCAAACTTTGCCATACCGAACGTGATAATTCTATAGCTCACGTTTTCTGCATTTTTGATTTGATTTCTCACCCATTTTTCACCAAGATCTGACCTAGTTTGAAGCGTAAACATCTAGACTCAAACCCTAACCATCTAATTTGGTCACACATTTAATTTCTCTCCTCTTGGCCGCAAATCATCTCCATCTCCTTCTTCCATTTCCCTTCCATCAATCCATGGTTGGTTCATGTGGTGAGTTGTGGTGACAGAACCGATTCCTATGCGTGGCTAAGGAGTCCAACTCTTTAGATTGGATGCTAAGACTTGATTTCAAGAGTTTAATAGGGAGTTCTTCTTAGTTCATTCCCTGTTTTGATCTCCAATATGTATTTAGAATTACCTAGGTCTAGATGTTTCTATGTATATGTTGTTAAGATTGAGTTCCCTTTGGGTTGACTCCTTTATTGTTGAATTAAGTTGCTATATTTTGGATTGGATCCCGTAATTAAATACCTTTATATATACTTAAATATATTTTGGTTGAGTTTTATGTTATTAATTCTCTTATATGTCCATGTGTTGGGTGATTGATCATTGGACCTCATTTTGAGATTTGTGTTAGCATATATTTGTTGCTTGAGTTATTTATGTTGAGTTGCATAGCATAATCATGTCTTTTGTAACTCCACTCATTTGAAATTCGCTTAAGGGAAGATATTGCGTTGAACCATTCAAAATTGCAGTAACTCCCATACTATTTGGAACAATGATTGCCAAAGCAATCCATTCTTAAGAGATTTCACTTTATCCATTTCCATTTCTATATCCATTCATCATCTCTTATAAAAATGCCAAAAATATAGTAGTTTAGGATTTTATCATTCTTGTATTTACTTTATTTTAATGAAAATACTAAAACCACTTTACCCCTTGTACATAGTGCATTTCATGGCATATAGATTAATCTAGGATTCAATAAAAAGCTCCTTAATAGAAGAGAGATTTTTGGTACAAATGATTAACTTTCATGTTAGATTGTAGGAATCTCCACAAGAAGTTTGATCCAAAGGTCTTTCTCAAGAAATATTTTCCTAAATAAAATATAAGCAATTACATTTATAAATTAAAAAATGCAAACCCAATACCAAAAATATTTGAAAAATGTCTTTATTAAAAATTACAACCAAGTGACATGTTTCCTCTAGAACTATGTAGACTTTAATTCCTTTCAAATAGTACATAGGCCTTAGGCTCTCTCCTTAGGTTAAGTCCAACTTTGTAAATAAATAAAAAAATTTCTTTTTTAAATAAATAATTTTTATTCTTTTATTTTTATTTTTTTATTCTTTTAGATAATTAAAATATAAGTATAGGGTAATCATTCTTATGAATGGGTGTCGTAGGATGCCTAATACTTTTTTCATATACAATCGACTCTCAAACCCTACTTAGTTTTTACAGATCATATTTTTATAAAAAGCTTCCAAAATAATCCTATTAAAATTTTGATGGCGGCTCCTAGTTTTTTTCCAGAGATCGAGATTCAAGTGCAAGAGCCATCATAATCAAGTTTCTATAGAGACGATATAATATTAGAAAACTAATAATTAGTATCTACAAAATTCTCTTGCTTTTTAGCAAATAAAATGACTATCATATCTTGTTAATTTTAACCCTGAAAATGAGAAATATAAATTAAGTAGGGTAGCCAATAGAGAGACGACACAACTTTTAAACTGAGATCAGACCGAGACCGGACTGTTATTTCTGGAATATCCGATCAATGTTGAACAGGATATGAATGTGGACTAAAAATTCTAGAAAATTTCTCACAAATCATGAAAAATAGAATAGAGGATACAGAATAGTATTTGAGGCCTGGAAGATGAAAATGGAATGAAAATAATTTATTTTAGAATTTTCTGTATTTTCTTGGAATTTTGGCTAATTAAAGGAAAATTGGCCAAATTGAATTATTTAAAATACATAAGGGCCTCAATAATTCATGAAAAAATTATGAAAATCATTTGAAGGATTATGATAAATTTTAAAATTATTCCCAACCTCTAGAGATGTATAGGTAAGCTTTAAATTATTTAAAGCTTGAATTTTTATCAATAAAGGGCTGATTTCTGAGAAAATTCAATTGGAGGAGTTGTAGGCCAAAATCTGAAAAAATTTGGGGAATCATGTCTCATTAAGAGAAAGCTATTGGTACAAGGAAATAAATTTTTGGAGACAGTGAATTTAACAGGATCTAAGAAAAATTCAACCAATTACGTAAAATTACATAATGTGTTAACCTTAAGCTTCGTGGGGCCCAATTTTTCCCTATTTTTCTGACTTGAATGGTGCCATTTATGAGGATTGAGGACCTAGATGGAATAATGCAATTTGTTGAAGAATATAGCTGGAAGAATGGATTTTTGAATAAAATATGTAGAATTTTTACATGTGAATGATTAGGTGTCCCATCAAGTGGTATTTTGCATTTAATGTGGAGGACAACTCAGCTCACATGTGGCACCAAATCAAGGGAGGATGAAGGAGATTTGTACATGTGTTATGTGATGAAAATCAAGGGCCAAGATTGTAACACATGGCAAGTTGGTTTTATGTCTATATATATCACTAGTACTTAATTTTCTATGGTTTGATGGTTTTAGACTTGGTTTTGGTGGAGTTTGGTGATTGAAACCCTAAGGGATAGTGTTTCACAAAATGTTCTTGGTGGTTTATGATTAATATTGAGTTATTATGTGGTTTAAAGGATTGGAAATGATTGTTAGATAGTAGTTAAACTTGGTTATTCGAAAGATATCACTTTGTGTTTGAAAGGGGGGTATTTGGCCAAGTGAAAATGGATACCCTAGGGTTTGATTTTTGTTATTTTGATGCTTCTAATGGATTTAGAAGGCGATTTTGTGTAGGGATATAAGGAGAACATGTGTTTGGAAACATTAAAATTGAAAATGGAATTTTGAACCCTAAAGTAACCTATTTGGCCAAGAGGAGAAGTGATAGGAGAAATTGGATTTTGATGAATCTAAGTTCAAAAATAGATTCTACATGAAAAATTGTGTAGGAAACACCTATGGGAGTTATGAAAAAATTGATGATACTAAAACCCTAAATTAATGGAAAAAGGGTAGGGTTTTAGGAAGAATTATGTAATGAATGGTATGATCAATTTGGGACACCATTATTCTTGTTGTTTGATAGGTTATTTTAGTGAGCAATTAAAGGCTCAAGGATTAAGAGAGGAGACCATGTGACTTAAGCTCAAAGAGGTAGCATGGAATTTACAATTTTAATGTTAATTTGCTTGATTATTACATGATATAATGCTTTGAATATATGCCAAGTGGTATTTGAAATTTTTTAATGGCAATGTGCTTAATTTGTTTGCATATTATACCTTGGCCAAATGCTTTAATGTATTGATTTGGAATGATTTGACATGATTTTTACATGGCATAGTGGTAAAGAAATGCTTTGTGGAATTAATGGTAATATGTCTTGCATGCTTAACATTATTGTTGCAATCCTTTACTACTGAGATTTCTATGAAATCTCATTCTCTCCATGTCTAAATACCACCATTAGGGCAAGTAAGTGGTGTCTCCATGAAGAAAAATGTTATGGAATTTCTAATAAACCTTATGTACAAGTTTCGTAATATTTGTGGAGTGATGTTTGAATGACTTTTGAAGGCTATAAATTATATGAAATTACTTGTTATATGCTATGATATATGGCTAAATTATGTTTAGGTGGCTATGGTCTTATTTTGACAAGTTATGCATAAAAGGGATGAAAGTTGACTTAATTAGGGTAAAGTTTGACTATACAAAACTTTAAGCAAATGAAGGAGTCTAGATATGAAAATTAACAGTTCAATAGTTCATACTTTTAGCTTTGGAACTGAGCACACATGAGTTGAGTTTATACTCTAAATGTATTTTTTTTTCCTAAAGAGTTTATTGCAAGCTTCAAGTAGGACTTGGAACCATATCATTTCGATTTCTTTAGAATTTGTTATGATTTTTCAAAGTTTGGTTAAAATAGGGGTTACAATGAATAGTAACCGAGAAATTAAATTTAAAAATTCAAAATTTTCTAACTTAATTTTTTGGGAAATGGTTCCAATGAGTTCCACTTGATATAAAATTGTGTAATAAAATAAGTGTTACAAGGACTCCGTTTTTCTCTCACTCTTTTCTCGTCTTTCTTTTTCTCATTGGTTTCATCTCTCATTGAAATCTTTTGCAATTTTGACTTGATCTTCACATACTTGGATGGGCTTGATTGGTACGAAAGTAGTCTGAGGGTCGTTATGCACAAAAATGTAGGAATTCTTGTAACCATCATGGTGTGCTCTCCCATCCAATTGCCATGGACACACGAGTAATAAATGACAAGCAATCATGAACACAGCATCACATAGTATCTTGTCAACACAATTCCCAACTGAAAAGGAAACTAAAACTTGCTTGTTATTTTACAAATATGTTTTTACAATTTCAGCGCTTGGAAAAATACAAGCAAGATGGCCATGTTTTAAATTATTTACTGCACTACCAACGACATTTAGGACATTTACAAAATCTCCACTTTTTAACGCCATGTACAATAATTTTTTTTTTTTTTTGCAATTTTAGCACTTGGAAAGATACAATAGGGTCATGTTTTAAAATCATTTACTACTACTGTTCACTGGAAAAAAAATCATTTACTACTACTAATGGCATTTATATCACTTTTATCGAATTTCACCACTTCATCAATTCCATTTAATACAATTTTTTTGTACAATTTCATCATTTGAAAACATATTAGTGAGAGGATCATATTTTAAATTAGCTACGTCATTATTAGCAGTATTTACAGCATTTCCACAGTTTGAGCCACTAAACTTGTATTTTCCCAAGTTTAAAATTGTAAAACTATTGTTGCAAATCTAAGTGGTGAATAAACTTGTATTTTCCCAAGTTTAAAATTGTAAAACTATTGTTGCAAATGTAAGTGGTGAACCTTGATAATGATGTTAGTAGCATAGTAAATGATTTTAAACATAATCCTCTTGTGTTTTCTCAAGTATTGAAGTTGTGAAGAAGTTGTTGCAAATGACCTTGATAAAGTGGTAAAACTCAGCAGAAGTCTTTTAAATCCACTAGTATAGTAGTTTATGATTTTAAACACGACCATATTACTTGTATTTTTCCAAGTACCGAAAAATGGTAAAATGATTGTTGTAAATGGCATTGATGAACTGGTAAAACTCAATAAACGTGTCATAAATACCTTTAGTAGTGTAGTAAATGATTTAAAACATAATTTATAATAAAATAATAGTTGTAAATGACATTAATAAAATGATAAAGCCTGATAAAAATGTCATAAATATTGTTATTAGTATAGTAAATAATGATTTTTAACAGGTCATTTACTTTGATAGTTATCTTATACGTTATCTTACATTATTATTATTATTATTATTTTTACTAAAACATAGTTATCTTCCTATTGAAGGCAATCGTATTCAAAATAATGTCAGGCACTAAATGTAGGCACCTCTCCTAGAGGAAATTCGAACATTAGTTCACCATATTATGAGGGATTAATGCCTTCTGCTAAACCCAACCCTTGTTGGTACATTATCTCACATTATATCAAGGAGAATGGGTGGCTCAATGATCACTAATTTTTTTGGAATCCAAGAATCCCACCTTAACCATCTTGCCCAAAACACATACTTCATTTGTCCTATTTATAGTGCATTAAGAGAAATTTTTTGTATGTACGCACAATTTTACCCACAATTTGTATTGACTTTATTTATATAAAGTATAATGTATATCAAATAGGAATAAAGTTATAAAATTATTAAGTTTTAAATGAGTTAATGAAGTTTAAAATTTTTCTTAATCTGTGTAAAACATATTAAAAGTAATTTCTAAATAGGATTCGAAGAGTAGTCACTGTCACCAATTAGCCATGATGGCTTGGCATTGTTTTAAAATAAAAGGTAATATTATAAAATCACCAATATTTCAAAATTCTATTTTGATCATGAATATTGATTTGATATTTTGAAAATTAGTGTGACCATTTTGGAATTTGGAATGTTAAAATTATTTTATTGGGATTCTTCCATTTTAAAAAGAAAATCAGGCTCTAACAAAATTCACTTTTGATATTGTAAACATGAGCTGGGAACCGCTCTTGGATTTGACACGTATGATTCAAGGAAGAGTAGCTATCATCTGTAAGCATTGCGAAAAACAATATACAGTATCAATACAAAAGAAATGAAAAACAGACTGAAATCAAAAAATGATTTAACACAAGACAAATGATATGCCTCTGAATTTAAAAAAGAAAATAGAAAAAAGACCGCAACCATCGAGTAATTCAAGGAGGAATATAATAAATATCTATATCTTTATTTTTGGGAAATTCCCGGGAAGGAAGCTAATATCACCTAGCATGGCCCCGCGAACAGCAAAAGTTGGCGAGCCACTAATGCTTCAATTTCTCTAAAAAGTTAGGTCTAACAGAAAGGGCTAGTTCCTCACAACTTGGCGAATCAAGGTTTGAATCCCTATTGGGAGAAGTACTCACATTTAGTACCCGACAGTATCTCGAATAGAATTACCTCCAATAAGAGGATACCTATGCTTTAGCAGGAAAAAAAAAAAAAAAAAGGACCAAGGGATCAGTTGGGGGAGGACACATACGAGCATTTCATAGTTGAATGAGGCCTCGTTCTGACTCAGTTTGCTTGGGTTATATTATTCAAAGAATAAGAAATTACCTTGTATCAAAAAAAGAATAAGAAATTACTAGGTGATGCAGATTTTGTGTTATTTTAATGAAGTTCAAGATTCCTTCACGAGCTCTGCATGCAAACTTTACCACTGAAAGACCGTGGAACACGTCAGAGTCGCTCAGATTTGACTTGAGTCCCTCCCAAAAATAAAACGTCTTGTCCAGTCTGATACCACTAGGGCCCTAGTGCGCCAGCTCACTTGCTTGCTGTTCAAAGGATTGATTCAGCATTATAATTTTGTTGCTGGGGCAATATATTTACATGCTATCTTTAAAAAAAAAAAAAATTAAAGGGTTTTGAGAATAAATGAATACCTTGCATACACAGAATACCATAGCCATTGGGTGCTGCGGCCTATTGATACCCAATCCCCAGGAAGCTGCGCAGCTGTCTGCTCCCCTCCAAGAGGAGCAAATTGCCCAAAATGCTTGTACCTAGAGATAACAGTAAAACATGTACAAAGAAGGAAATGTAATTATCTATGGAGCATAGCAACGAATCCCTCTCTACAGGGGCCATAATTCTTTCAAAATAAAAAAAAAATTACTATATAAATTAAGAGTTAAGAATTTAAGAATATTTACGATGCATGAAAATTTTTACAGTATAAAAAGTAAATGTTGAGTTGGGCAAGACATGAACAATCGATATAGCAATTCAAGCTTTTCTGAAAGGATTGCTATGTTCATGCAAAAACTAGTATGCAAATCTATCTCTAACAAGTTACATTATTTATGAATTATAAACAGTGCAATTCATTCTTCAAATTATGTGCGCTGCACAATACTGCACCATTATTGTTACAATTTTTCGTACAAATATTAAAGTTAAACAAACTTGTATTTTTCAAAAGTACTGCATGATGCTTGTGGGGGGGAAAAAACGAGTACTGCTTGATACAGTAGTCAATTGTCCCAACGCAGGATATTTACCGCACCGCTTCAAAAGTATTCTCGCTAAATAAAAGAGACTGGACACAGAGAACTTGCAGCTCATTTACCTAAAGGGTTTGAACCGATGGCGACCCTCTCCCCTGAATCTGAGAGGACCCTCTGGATTTCTCTCACACTCTTCCATCCGGTTGAAACACTTGGCTAGGTAGGCACCTTGTTGAGAAGCAACCTGATAAGCAGATTCCTAAGCACTCAGAATCATGCAGATTCTGTTAACCACTGGTGAAATAACATGACATGTACCTGTGCAGTAGCAGGAAGAAATTTCATCTGAGAATCCACATTGGAAAGTGCGGTCTTCAATTCTTCAATATTCAGTTCAACGGATTCATTTTCACCATCTTCCTTGGATTCCTTCAAAAGATCAGCAATACTGCTCATCTGCTTATTCTTCAAATATAGCTCAACCTGAGGGTATCTTTCACAGATATCATCAATGACCTCTTGAAACTCTCTGACCGTAAGTGTTCCTGAATTGTCTTTGTCAGCCTTCTTAAAGATTGAAGAAATATCTTCCTATAACGCCGAAATGCAATTCCCAAATTAAGAAGAGCAAAAAGAATATTCGCACTTGAAATCAATAAAGTACGGACATTTTAAATTTCAGATTTTGTCTTGGTGTTGGTGCCTATGCTAATTCTACCTAAAATAGCTTGTAATTGTATCACTTAATACCAGCCCCTAATTGTCAATGGGAGTATATCTTAATACTAAATTCATCTTGTTAAAGTACAGTTAATTAGGAAAGATGTGCTTTCCATGTCTAATAGTTAATGATTTTATCAAAGTCTGTACTCACCAAAATTAAATTGACAAAAGCCTATGCATAATGTCTTACTGTAAAGAAAATCAAATTAAAAGGAATTGCAAAAATGAAAGTGAGGTCCCATATTATATTAAAAAGTCCACTGAAGAGAATGCGTTTAACAGAAATATCAGAAGCTAGTCTTTTGCATGCTGGCAAGCAAGATCATTTGAGTGATGGAGACGTTGTACTAGGTACCATGACTTTTCGCTGGTTTATTGTAGCACAATCACCAAGTGCATACACATTGTCGCATCCCTCAACTCTCAACCATTCATCTGTAGCTACAGCACGCCTGTTAGCCTGTTCCCAAGAGGCAATGTTCAGTGAATATCATAGGAAAATAAACTTCATTTCTAATACAAACAATAGAAGAGAGATATGAATCAGAAAAAACATGATGCCAAAATTCCAAGGACATACCTGACCAATTTGCTCCATGAAATCTTTAATGAACGGACGAGTGCCAATACCAGTTGACCAGACAGCCATTCCATAAGGAATAGCAGAAATTTTTCCTCCATTTTTCATTTCTTTAGTAGAGATTTCTTTCTCAGACACTTTCACGACCATGGATCCTGTTTTCACATTTATACCATCTCTTCGAAACTTTTCTTCAGCAAAAGCAGTGATTCTTTTGTCAAACCTGCAGAAAAAGAGCATGTTATAAGCTTGCATTTTATAGCTGGTAACAGCAGACTCGGATATCAATAACTCCTTTGCAGTGTGTGTGTGTAAATAGTTGAATCCCATACGTAAACTTCCACCAACTTCATTAAATTTTTTGGGAATGTAGACAACATAACGTAAAGCATAATGATTCACTTTCTTCAGAATAAAATCTCAGCTATCAGTTCACCTTCAACAACCACCAAGTGCAGCGAATATCTTTAACAACCACCTCATTCATATGTCCCTTTCGTCAGTTCATCTTGTTCTTTTCAATATTCTACTCTGTTAAAGTAAGTGAAAGTGACACTTATGGGAAATATAATGCTAAAGGCGCCCATAACAGCCTAAACTTTCAGACAATCACAAACTCAGACATAGTTCGTTTCTGTGCCATATTCTAAAATCTCTACGTGCCAGAAAACCTACAACTTGTGCTCCTAAAAACCACGCCATTTTTCTAGTTTCTAAAAACTTCTGCATATGCTTACATCAGTTTAGAGCCTAACAAGACAAGCAGTTGGCCAATGCCTACACTCTAAGGGTGAAGTAGGGACAACACTCACAATAGCAAAAGTCAAAATGACAAACGTTACATTTTATAGGTTGATGGATCTGTGAATACCTTCGGGGAAAGCTTATGATGGGGAGTCACAAGGAATAGCAAAATCGAGTGGATTAGGTGTTTCAATTGCAGGTTGGAAACTTACCCACCAATGGCAACTGATATCAAAGGAATCTTAAAAGAGTTGGAATTTTGTTGGAACAAAAGTTTAAATCTGTTTAAATCATCACGGCTGTGCACAGATAATCAACCTGAGTACGACGATCTAAAGGAGGGACCATCCATGTCAGGACATCATAGAACAAGCTAGAATGACTATAGCAAGAGAATGGAAGTTTCGTTTGAATTCATGTGAAAAGAAAAATGTTGGATAGAAGAGTAATTGTTGGAGGAAATTTGGGCTTTCCGTCAATTTCATAGGCCTATGATCATGTGACCTAGTTTTCCTTATGTGTGTGAGATTAGGATCCCTAAAATCATGGGACTTATTTTCTCATGTAATCTGTATTTATTATCCGAGATTCTAGGAGTAGAATCAGATCTGATTTTATTCTCTCTTTTTCCCTATATATGTAACACTCTATTCTCAATGAAATATACGAGCTGTTACCACATAGAAATTACATGGCATCAAAGCCTTGGTCGTCCAACCTATGACGTTTAAGGCAGCCCTAATGATTCAGCCACGAGCCTTCCATACTGAGGATGAGGGCGCACGCTCATCTTCAAGCGAGGAGGGCTCAACCAAGACTAGTTCAGGATCATACGGAGGGGATCATGGTGGAGACAACTCGTCGCACCTTAGGATGTCGAATGTGACATCTAATTCTCTTCCCCCAGTGTTGATCACACATCGACTCAATGGAAATAACTACCTCCAATGGTCCAGAAGCGTTTTGATGTTTGTTCGAGGGAAAAACAAAGAAAGGTATCTGACTAAGGATCCACCTTCAGACGCTGATCAGACTCAAATTGCAATCTGGAGTGCCAAAAACAACATGGTAATGACTTGGTTGGTGAACTCAATGACAGCTGATATCAGTGAAAGCTATCTGCTTGCACTTACAGCGAAGGAAATCTAGGATTCTGCCAAAATGACTTATGCTGTTAGAGAAAATACAGCGGCTATTATCCAAGTAAAACGTACCCTACGCCAGTTAGTTCAAGATGACAAGACTGTCACTCAATATTTCACTGCACTAATCAAGCTTTGGCAGCAAATTGACCTTTACGAGGTTTATGAGTGGTCCTGTACCAAAGATAGAATATACTATAAGCAACTCATTGATAAAAAAGGTGCTATGATTTTTTGCTTGGCCTGAATGATGGATTTGAAGAGGTACGAGGAAGAATCATGAGTATGAAGCCCTTCCCATCCTTAGAGGAGGCATTCAATCTAGTCTATTGTGAAGAAAGTCGAAAGATGCTAACTCAAACTGGTTCGAAGTCTCTTAATGAGATGTCAGCAATGGTTGTCAAAGGGAATTAGGGAGATGCAAAAGGAAAAAAACCAGAAAGATGATGTGACCATTGTAACAAAGGTGGTCACACCAAGGAGGTCTGTTGAAAGCTCCACAGCAAGCCTACCAATTAGAAGCAAGGGCTATTAGCTAGCTCAGGAAATCCGAGGGGGGGTTATTGAGCACTGAAGAACTTCAAGTTTTAAGAAAAATCTTAGAAAAACATGCACCTGTCTCGGCTAAACCAAGTGAGAAAAATACCCCTTCAATCACTTTAGCACAAGCAAGTACAGCTCTTACTAAGGCTCTTAGTGGTACAGTAAAAACAAAAAATATTTAGGTAGTGGATTCTGGAGCAATAGACCATATCTCAGGTCTTAAAGAATTATTCTCTCAATTTTCTGAATTTTCTGAGCATGATATTGTTAAAGTTGCCAATGGACAATATGCCAAAGTAATGGGATCTGGAACTATTAATATATCTGATGAGATTGTTTTAAAAGATGTTCTATATGTCCCTGAAATTAAGTGCAATCTGCTATCTGTAAGAAAGGTTGCTTCTCAGATCAATTGCCTTGTTATTTTTGACAAACATTGCTGTAATTTTCAAGACTTGACCTTGGGGAAGATGATTGGTAATGCAAAGGTAATGGGCTCTACTACCTTTGCGGATCACCACCGAATAAGGCTCAAGCTCAAGCTGCTCTTCCTACTTTTAGGAATATAGGTTAGGCCACCCTAGTCTACGCTACATGTAATTCTTGTTTCCAAGCATTGATAATAAAACAATATCTAATTTTCATTGTAAAACTTGCCAATTTGCAAAACAAGTTCGAAATACCTATTCTCCTCATCCTTATAAACCCACTCAACCATTTGCTCTCATACATAGTGATGTTTGGAGTCTATCAAAGTTTGAAACAAATTCTAAGGCCAAATGGTTTGTAACATTTATTAATGATCATACTCGGTTAACATGGGTTTATCTCATGAGGCAAAAATCTGAGGTTTTTGGGATTTTTCAAAAATTTCATAAACTTATTCAAAATCAATTTCAAAGTTCAATAAAGGTTCTTCGGAGTGACAATGGAAAGGAATATTTAAATATATCATTCCAAACATACTTGGAAAACAATGGAATTCATCATCAAACTTCTTGTGTCCATACACCACAGCAAAATGGTGTGTCCGAAAGAAAAAATAAGCACCTTCTGGAAGTCGCAAGAGCAATTATGTTTGAAAATAATGTGCCAAACAGATTTTGGGGGGATGCTATTTTAACTTCTGCATACCTCATAAATCGAATGCCATCAAAAGTTTTAAAATTCCTCACTCCTCTTCAGAAACTCCAGAAAACTTATCCAAATTCACCTCTTATTACTACAATTCCTCAAAAAATCTTTGGGTGCATAGCTTATGTTTTAAATGATAATTGTGAAAAATTAGAACATAAAGCTATTAAAACCATTTTTTTAGGATATCCCTCACATCAAAAAGGCTACAAGTGTTTTTGTCCTGACAATAACAAAGTCTATGTCAGTATGAATGTGAAATTTATCGAAGAACTACCTTTTTTCAACAAATTAACCATTCAGAGGGAGAGAGGTGTGAGTGAATGGCTTATTTGTGATACCAAGAATGATCATCAATATAAATTTTCTGATTTTTCTGGTTCTGGACAGCAAGTTTATGAACCCCTCACATCACCCAATTCCGCTACGGTTCCACTCTTACCCCCTGTTCCTCACACACCAAATGTCCCTCCTTAGTATTCCACCGAAAACACTGCAGAAAATAGTCCTGGAACTCACCAAATTCCTTGCCCAGTCCCTCTTCCAAATCTGACTTTCAGCATACAAATCCCTTTGAATCCCTTGCCACACCTAACCCATTCGAGACTAGGGAGGAAGAGTCTAGGGTGTCATCTAAACAGCAGCTTAATGGTGAAGAGCCCACTCAAACACCAATGCAAAGCCATGAATCTGTACCTGAGGCAAGTCTTGAAGACTTACATTGGCCTATTGCCTTGAGGAAGGGAAAGAGGAGTTGCACTCAGCACCCAATTGCTAGGTATGTCTCCTATCAAAAACTATCTCCCAAGTTGAAAATGTTTGTGGTGAATGTGGAAAGAGAATCTATTACAAAGAATTTTAAAGAGGCTATTTCTCATCCTAAATGGAAAGCAGCCATAGAAGAAGAACTACGGGCTCTGTACAAAAACAAAACCTGGAAAATTGTTGATTTACCTAAAGGCAAGACTGTTGGTAGGCAGTAAGTACTGATGGTAGTGTGAACAAATATAAAGCCCGGTTAGTGGCTTGAGGGTTTACTCAAACCTATGATGTTAATTACCAGGAGACATTTGCCCTAGTAGCAAAACTCAACACTATAAAGATCCTACTTTCTCTTGCTGCAAATCTAGATTGGCCATTACACCAGTTAGATGTCAAAAATGCCTTTTTAAATGGTGACCTTGAAGAGGAAGTGTACATGGAAGTTCCTTTAGGGTTGAGAACATTAGAAAACTCTCACAAAGTGTGCAGGCTCTACAAATCCTTATATGGCCTAAAACAGTCTCCTAGGGCTTGGTTTGAACATTTCACTAAAGCTATTAAGAAATGGGGTTATAGCCAAAGCCAAGCTAACCATACTTTATTTGTTGAGTGCTATGGTGATAAGATAACTAATCTTATTGTATATGTTGATGATATAGTGCTAACAGGAAATGACTCAAGTGAGATTGTTAGGCTGAAAGGGAAGTTAGCCGAATTTGAGATCAAGGATCTTGGACCTCTAAGGTATTTTCTAGGGATGGAAGTAGCTCGCACATACCAAGGGATCAGTGTGTCACAAAGAAAGTACACTATAGACCTTCTAAAGGAGACAGGAATGTTGGGGGGCAAAACTAGCAAACACTCCAATGGAACTTAATTAGAAACTGATCATAAGACCTAATGGTACAGCAGTAAATAGAGAAAGATGTCAGAAACTAGTAGGAAAATTAATTTATTTGTCTCATACTAGACCTAATATATGCTACCTGGTTAGTGTAGTTAGCTAATTTTCAAGCAATCCTCAAAAGGAACACATGACTGCTGTTTTTAGAATTCTCAGGCATTTAAAAAGGACACCAGGACAAGGGTTGTACTTTGCAAAGAAAAATACTAGAGGTATTGAGATGTTTACTGATGCTGATTGGGAAGGATCTAAGACAGACCGAAGATCTACCACAGGGTATTGCTCTTATTTATGAGGAAATCTAGTAACTTGGAGAAGCAAAAAACAACCAGTGGTGTCACAAAGTTCAGCTGAATCTAAATATAAAGCATTGGCACTTGGAATTTGCAAGGGAATGTGGCTGGTTAGGTTATTAAAGGAGCTCAAAATCTATGATAATGAACCAATCAAAGTATGGTGTGACAACATGTCAGCCATTAAGATAGCAAATAATCCTATCCATCATGACTACACCTGAGAATGATCAACATGTAGAGATTGATCGCCACTTTATCAAAGAGAAACTGGAATCAAAGGTGATTGATTTATCCTATATTCCTTCAGGACAACAGACAGCTGACATGATGACTAAGTCTCTCACTCAAGAGAAATTTGAAGGCTTTGTAGACAACCTGAGAATGATCAATATCTATTCACCAGCTTGAAGGGGAGTGTTGGAGGAAATTTGGGCTTTCTGTCAATTTCATAGGCCTATTATCATGTGACCTAGTTTTCCTTTTGTGTGTGAGATTAGGACCCCTAAAATCATGGGACTTGTTTTCTCTTGTAATCTGTATTTATTATCCGAGATTCTAGGAGTAGAATCAGATCTGATTTTATTCTCTCTTTTTCCCTATATATGTAACACTCTATTCTCAATGAAATATACGAGCTGTTACCACATAGAAATTACAGTAATATTGAAGTGCAGGGTGGGAACCATGTGAGCATGGGTATTTGTGGTATTTGCTATTTGACAGCTAGTGAGAGGGGCTATATAACAGTTGTTGGAGGGAGGAGGTGAATGCATGAGAAATGTGGCGAGTGAATTGAGAGAGTTTCTGTGCCTCTCGAATGCAATGAGGTTGCTTTCCTTCTGTATAAGATAAGCTCCATACGACTTACACTCTCCAGAGAAATTTCTCATTGAATAATATCTATTTTCTAGAGTTAATTTCATCGCAAAATACCTACTTTCTGGAGTTAATTCCATAAAAAATATGCACTATGCTAATGCTTTCGCTTGATACTCTCATAGTACGTATTACATTTCTTGTGGTTTTGATCAACCCCTTTGATAATAGACTAGTGAGTAATAAAACACTATGTAAGTTGTTTTGAATGTTAGTTTCAAATTCAACTTAAAACAATTAAAAAAAGAATAAAACATTGTACTTGTTCTCCTCCTCCTGAAAAACCATGCCATTTATCTAGTTACTAAGAAATCCTACTAGTTATTCTAAGCTAACGCTCCTAGGGCTCACTGGTTACTACCAGCGATTTGTTAAAAATTATGGAAAGATAGCTAGTCCTCTTACTGACTTGTTGAGAAAGGATGCTTTTAAATGGACTCCAGAAGCTAAGACAGCCTTTGAAGAGCTCAAAACAGCCATGACAACACTTCCAGTACTAGCAATGCCAGATTTCTCAATTCCCATCGAACTGGAAACCGATGCTTCGGGGACTGGTGTGGGAGCCGTGCTGGTGCAGAAGGGAAAACCAGTAGCCCATTACAGCCAGAAACTGTCCAACCGGGCTCGGCAGTGCTCAGTGTACGAAAGGGAGCTCATGGCTATAGTTATGGCAGTTAAGAAATGGCGTCACTACCTCTGGGGACACAAATTTGTAATCAGGACTTACCAAAAAGCTCTAAAATACTTGCTGGAATAGCGAATTGTGGAAGAGAACCAGCAGAAATGGGTATCCAAGTTAATGGGGTTTAAGTTTGAAATAGTTTACAAGCCAGGCAAGGAAAACCGGGCTGCTGATGCCTTGTCAAGGCAGGATGAATCTATAGAGATGATGGGATTTTCCATGTGGCAATATGATGAAATCGAAGACTGGGAAAAGGAGGTGCAATCTGACCCGAAATTAGCATCAATTGTACAGCGACTCATCACTAATCCAAGGGAAGTCGAAGGTTACAGTATTGAAAAAGGCTGTTTGCATTACAAGGGGAGGCTGGTATTGCCAAAAAAATCTACCAAAATTCCCTTGTTACTTAAAGAATATCATGATTCTCCCGTGGGGGGCCATTCCGGTTATCTAAGAACCTACAAGAGGCTGTCCAGCGTTGTGTATTGGGAAGGTATGAAGAAGGACATTCAACTTTATGTAGCTCAATGTGATGTGTGCCAGAAAAATAAATATCAAGCTCTTTCTCCTACCGGTTTGTTGCAGCCCTTACCAATTCCACAAGGAATTTAGGAAGATATTAGCATGGATTTCATTACTGGGCTCTCTAAATCTAAGAGGTATGATGTTATACTGGTTGTGGTGGATCGTCTTTCCAAATATGCCCATTTCCTGCCCTTGTCACACCCCTTTACAGCAAAAGATGTTGCTGAAAAATTTGTGAATGAAATTGTAAAATTGCATGGTTTCCCTAAGTCCATTATATCGGATAGAGACAGGATCTTTGTGAGTCAATTCTGGAAAGAACTGTTTAAGTAGGCTGGAACTCAGTTGTGCCTTAGTTCAGCTTACCACCCTGAAACCGATGGCCAAACGGAGGTGTTAAATAGGGGGTTGGAAACTTATTTACGCTGTTTTACCAGCGAGAAACCTAACCATTGGGTTCAGTGGCTACCTTGGGCTGAATATTGGTACAACACATCACATCATACTGCAGCAAACATGACCCCTTTTAAAGCTGTGTATGGAAGAGACCCTCCTACCTTCCTGAAATTGGTTGATGAACCCTCTGCACTGGAAGCTGTAAATGAGCAGATTCAGCAGAGGAACCAAGTCATTGCTGCCCTTAAAGAAAATCTTAGCAGAGCCCAGAACAGAATGAAAGGACAAGCTGATAAGCATCGAAGGGAAGTGCATTTTGAAGTAGGGGAACAAGTCTATGTTAAACTTAGGCCTTATCGACTTCGAACCTTGGCAAGAAGACTCAATGAGAAACTAAGTCCTCGTTTCTATGGCCCTTTTAAGATCCTAGAAAAAGTGGGGACAGTGGCATATAGATTGGAACCCCCTCCCACAGCTCGGATTCACCCGGTTTTCCATGTTTCAAATCTGAAAAAGTCAGTCCACCCAGCTATTGTGACACCTAACTTTCCTCCAATACTGTCCGAGGACTTAGAATTACAAGTGCAACCCCAGGAAATTCGAAAAGCTCGGAAACTCATCAATGGGGAGTTGGATGTTCTGATTAAATGGAAGGATCTACCTGAATTTGAAAATTCATGGGCAAACGCTGCCACCATCAGTAGTTAGTTTCCAGGCTTTCCCCTTGAGGACAAGGTGAAACTTGTAGGGGTGGGAAATGATATAACCGTTGGCATTAGGAAGACTTATGGGAGGAAAATGAGAAAATCAAGGGAAGAAGTTGAAACCACTGGTCAAATCAATCACCCCAGAGCTCCAGGAATTGAGGAACAACTCTGAGTGGCAGCTACCACTAGTCATATGGGTCTTAAACCTGGTAGGGTGGGTAGAATTACTTTTGGGGAGCCTATATTATTTTGAAAGAACTGAGAGAGGGTAAGGAAGTTTTAGAGGGAGAATATTGAGGGAGAGACCTGGCCTCTCGAATGCCATGGGAAGTTGCTGTATTTAAGTTTGTCATATTAATTCCAGTGTAATCTTTTGTTGCTGGACGTGGTCTATTTTGTAATTAGGGAAATAGAGCTTTGAGCTAGAATCAGGGAAAACTTACTGTAACTTGATTCAGTGTTGAAACATTAATATCAAAGCCTCAGTATTTTCCTCATTTATGACTGATCTGTTTTATTATCATCAGTTTATTCTCCATTCTGTTAAGTATTAAAGCCGGGTCACAACAGTTTGCGTGAGTTTATTGTTTCTAGATTAACTCGATTCTTACCATTGGGCATCAAAGCCATGGTTGAGATGTGTTCTTCCTGCAACAACAATCCAAATGATGAAAACCCTTTTGCTGGAGACCCTTTTGTAGCAATAGCTTCATGACTTGAAGCTTTGGATGTTTTGATTGAGAAAGTGGCAACCTTGGAGACTATATCAGCTCAAGGTACTCCTGGAGAGGTAGGTCGTGCCACTAGGCCAATGACAACAATAATGATTTAGATATATATAGAAAGGGGCTGAGACCTCCTCATACCAAAGTTGAATTTCCAAAGTAATGACAGTATGGGTCCTTAAGGTAGAGAAATATTTCAGATACTATGAGACACCGAAGGATCTTAAAGTTGATGTAGCTTCCATGCATGAAGGAGATGCCTTGGACTTGTTTTCTTAGGTGAATTCTGAGAGAACAAAATTGTATTGGGACGAGCTAGTCAAGATTCCACGGGAACATATAGGCCACTTGAGTATATGAACCCAGATGAGCATCTTTGCACTGTTCGTCAAACAGGTTCGGTGCACGACTACAGACAGGAATTCGCTAGGAGGGCATTGCACGTATCCAACTGGCTAGAACACTGCCTCCTTGAGCTTTTTATCAAGGTGCTGAACGCGCAATTGAAGTCAAATGTGCACATGCAGAAGCCGCGTACAGTATATCATGTGGCCAGTCTTGCCGTAAGAAGATGTTACTAGCAAGCGGGCCCAAGTCTAATTCTTCACAGGCCCAATTTGCACCTCCCAACCCTCTTACCCGAACATTACTGCACGAGAAAAAGGTGCTCTCCTCCCCTTGCAACATGCTCACAACTTGTACTCAGGGCCTTTGCGATGCAAAATTAGCATGCAACTCCTCTGAACAACTCAAAGGGCAATTCTTGGGATAAGGTAAGGTAGCAAAGGCGTGATAAGGGGCTGTGCTTTCGCTATGGGGAGACTTTCAAACAGGGTCATCATTGCACTTCCTCTTCTTTTTCCCTGGTAAAAGTTGATGAGGATGGGAATCTAGTGCCTGAAATTTCAGAGCCTGTGGAGGCAGCAGAACTAGAGGAAGCTGAGGTATCATTTAATGCAATCTTGGGTCAACCCACTGCTGCCACAATGAAACTCTGGAGTTTAGTTCATGGTTGTAGTGTTCTGCTCCTAGTAAATAGCGGCCCCACACATTTTATTTCGGAGTCATTAGTCACTGAATTGAAGTTGCCAACTTTAGTTCCTACCTTTAGCATCCGAATTGGTGGTGGAAGAATAGTTCATCGCAACCTCGTATTCAAGGATATTGAAGTTAAGCTTCCAGGTTTGACATTAAAACAAGACTTCTATCCATTTTCTTTGGCTAGTTTTGATTTAGTGCTGGGCATTACGTGGCTTGCTTCTCTAAACACAATCTCTGGCTTGATGGTAAAAGGTATAAGCTGCAAGGACTTCCTCATGCAAACCAAAACGCTGAACTTCATTCCATGATGTTTGCACCAAACAGTACCGGACCATTAAATTTAGATGAGCTTACGATTGAGTTTAATGCTGTGTTTGATGAACCAAAGACATTAATACCCTTAAGAGAACACCATTATGCCATTCCATTACTGCCAAATGCCTAACCCCCTAGTTTAAGGTCATACCGTTATCCTTACTTGCACAAAAATGAAATTGAGCAACAAGTAGAAGAAGTTTTGCACAAAATGCTCATTCAGCCTAGCTCAAGTACCTTTGCCAGTTAATGGCGAAGGATAACTCATGGCACATGTGCATTGATTATCAGGCCCTTAACAAGATCACTATACCTAATAAATATCCCATTCCCAACATTGATGAGTTATTAGATCAATTGTGTGGTGCAGCTCATTTTTCTAAAATTGACTTATGCTTTGATTATCATCAGATCAAAGTCTTAGAGGTAGATATTCACAAAACAGCTTTCATAACGCATAAAGGACATTATGAATTTGCGGTGATGCCATTTAGCCTTACCAACACCCTAGCTACCTTCCAATCTACTATGAATGATCTTTTTAGGCCTTACCATAGAAAATTTGTGCTGATTTCTTCGATGATGTTCTAGTATACCATCGCTCTCCTTAGCGGCATGAGTAACACCTCAAAACTGTTTTTCAAACCTTGTAGCAACATTCATACTTTGTTAACTTTAAGAAATGCGAATTTGGGTGTTCATGCATGACATTCTTGGGGCATTGAGTTTCAACTCAAGGGGTGCAAATGGACTATGACAAGATCAACACTATAAGAGAATGGCCAATACCTTCTAATGTTATTGAACTTTGTGGGTTGTGGGGACTCAACAACTACTATTGAAGGTTTGTCAAGAATTACAGTATGATTGCTCAACCTCCTGCTAAACTGACTAAGAAGAATGCTTTTTGTTAGTCCCTTATGGCTCAAAGGGCTTTTGATAAGCTCAAATTGTCTTTGATTACTGTCCTAGTGCTTAAACTTCTAGATTTTAACTCTTACTTTACTATTGAATGTGATGTCTTTATGGAGGGTGTGGGTGCCATTCTTATGCAGGACAATCATCCCATTGCCTTTTGCAGCAAGGGTTTTTCACTCTCGAAGACGTACCAGTCTCCTTATGACCGCGAATTGTTAGCACTAGTGCTTGCTTTGCAGAAATTGCACCATTATTTGTTAGGTCATCACTTCATAGTCAAAACAAACCATCACAGCCTTAGAAATTTGCTTGACCAGCGTACTCTTACCAATTTGCTTGACCAGCGTACTCTTACCAATAATCAATAGCGCCTCATCCTTAAACTTCTTCCGTTTGATTTCTCCATTATATAAAAAGCAGGGAAAGAGAATACAGGAGCTGATGCACTCTCACCATGACCTCAACATGCCGATTTCCTCCACTTGGTGGTACCTATCCTTGTGGACTTTGGGAACTGCAAGAAGCATTATCACTTGACCCCCACGCTAGCCCAATTGTTGCTGCTTTGAATGGGGATCCTGATTCCAAGCCAGCTTATACATTAGTAGATGGAAAATTGTCTTTCAATAGGCGTCTAGCTGTTCCTAGTAGCTCTTCACTTCACGCCAAGTTACTTGAAGAGGTGCATATTTCTCCCAACTGGTCATGGAGGATTTTTAAAGACTAGCCTAAAACGAAAATTGATGTCAAAACTCTTTCCCCTGTTGGTCTTTTGCAACCCCTTCTGCGCTTAAACAGGTTTGAGAGGATATTTTCATGGACTTTATTGTTGGGTTGCCTAAACTTGGTTTGTATGATACCATCCTGGTGGTAGTGGATCACTTAAGCAAATATTGCCATTTGATTCCTTTGTTGCATCCTTATATTGCTAAATATGTGGTGGCACATTTTTGTGAAGAGGTTATTTGATTGCATGGCATGCCTTCCTCTATTGTTTCAGATTGGGACCCTCTTTTTCTCGGTACATTTTGGTAAGAGTAATTTAAACTAAGCCAAACCTGTTTAAGGATAAGTACATCATATTATCCTTAAACAGATAGGCAAACAGAAGTGGTCAATCATTGCTTGCAAGCTTACCTAAGGGGTTGTTCTTAGAGTAAAATTTTTATGCTGCGTAGAATATTCATTTAATACCAGCTCTCATACCTCAGCTAATACTACACCCTTCAAAGTAGTATATGGCAAAGATCCTCCTCCCCTTCACCCATTCGTAAGAGGGGAAACACAGATTGCTAACCTTGCTAAAAAACTTGAGACTAGAGATCACATGCTTTGCTTACTTCGTGCTAAGTTGAAGAAGGCACACGACCACATGAAGACTTATGTTGATTCACACTGTAGAGAGCTTGAGTTTAACATAGGAGATGCTGTGTTCCTTCGTATACAACCCTTCAAACAGCATTCTCTTGCTCATATAAAATATTCCAACCTTTCACCCCATTTCTTTGGTCCTTGTAAGGGAAGGTGGGACCTGTTGCATATGAGCTTGACTACTAATGACAGCAAGAATCCATCCTTTTCTTCATGTCTCTTTATTGTGCCCTGCCCATAGCCAACCACTAGCCACTCCTCCTGCTGAACAACCACTTTCTGATAATCTTGAGCTGCTATTAGAACCTGAGAAGGTGCTATCACATTGCTGGAAAGGGCGCTCACTAGAACTGCTAATCCAATGGAAGTCTAGACCTACTGAGGAGACAAGTTGGGAACATTGTGACCTTCTTAAGCAACAATTTCCTACTTTCAGCCTTAAGGACAAGTTGACTTTCGAAGGAGGGAATAGTGATAGGATCCTAACTTATCAGAGGAGAAGAAGTGGGGAAGAATCTTTAGACTTGACCAAGTCATTGCTATTTCTGATTTAATATTTATTAATTGTTTATTTTGAATGAGTCAGGGTTTGTTAGCTGAATATTAGACTCTTATAGACGTTATGTGAGTCCTCTAAGTCCATTTGTTTCTATTTGATGTTTATCCCAATAAAGCAGGGATGTTCTGTTATTTTCTTCATTGTACTTAGGTCTATAAATATGCTAGTATCAGTTTATGGCTGGCATATGAGTGCATAATTACAGAATATACTGCGGATTATTAGGAGAAGATACAGCAATGTAATTGTAGATATGAGTAAAAGATTTTAGGGATATTGTTTCCTTTTTTACGTTGATTGTAATCGCATGAAATCAGGCCACTTTGATCGGCCCTGTACATCTCCTTCTTGTATATATTTGACCAAATAATACAGTGAATATACATAAGAATTATTTCAGTATCCTAGAGTCGTTACCTTCTACATGGTATCAGAGCGTTCGTGAGGGGAAATGACGATGATGACTGAATCTTCTGGCAGCGAGAAGGAGACACTCTCCCAGCCCGAGTCGAACACTTCGCCAGCGACAGGAGGCTCCTCTGTTGGTGGCGCATCGCGCCTTGTACCCGCTGGGTTCGAAAGCTCAGCCGTTCTGATTGTCCTGGAGAAGCTTTCCGGCGACAACTATCGTGAATGGGCACAGTCGATCCGGCTTGCCCTTGAAGGTCGTGGCAAGCTCGGCCACATCACTGGTGACCCGCCGCCCCCACCGTCATCCGATGCGAAAGCCGTGAAAATCTAGAGAACCAAGGACGCTATGGTCTGTTTGTGGTTGGTGAATGCCATGGCTCCTGCCCTCAAGCGTTGTTTTATGTTCCTCTCTCCTGCACGTGAGATGTAGGAGGCAGTCCGTGAAGCTTACAGGGATGAAGAAAACGCGTCCCAGGTGTTTGACCTCAAAGCAAAATTGTGGGACCTAAAACAAGGGTCTCTCTCCTTGGGAGATTATTATCTTGCCAAAACTACCCTTTGGCAGGAATTAGATCTCATCAGTGACGACAGTCCGTGCTGCGCTTCCCATGCTGCCAACAATAAAAAGAAACTTGAAAAGGAGCACCTCTTTGAACTGTTAGCTCGCCTCAACCCTGCCTTTGATGATATCCGAGGTCGTATTTTAAGTCAGGATCCTCTCCCTTCAATTCGTGGGGCCTTTGCCATGCCAAGAAGCGAGGACTCACGTAAGAAGGTTATGATGAAAATTGACACCACTCCTCGGCCTCCCACCATTGAGCCCTCTACACTTGCTGTTCGCTCCACTAATCAACAACATAGCAACACCAAACAGACCCACATGTGAGCACTGTAACAAACAGGGCCACACCAAAGATACATGCTGGGATCTCCATAGAAAGCCAGCTGATTGGAAACCCCGGAAGGGAAAAGGCCGTGGTTATGTAGCTGAAGCATCTCAAAGTGAGGATTCTGCCTCGCTAAATCCAGGACGCCCTGATGATGCACTAAGCAAAATCCTAGAACGTCTTGCTGCATTAGAGAACAATCAATAAGCTAGAAAGCCACCGGTTGCTACAATAGTTAAACGAGGTAACTTTTTTAAAGCTTTGGCCACAATCAAAGGTATGAGTTCTAGACATTGTTGGATTGTTGATTCTGGAGCCTCTGATCATATGACTGATGATATCACTCTCTTCTCTTCTTATACACCTACCACATCCTTACCACCAGTTAAAATTGCCGATGCCTCTGATTCTGTAGTTGCTGGTATTGAGAGTATTAAGATATCTGCCACACTCACTTTGCATGCTGTCTTACATGTTCCAAACTTGAAATGCAATCTGTTATATGTGAGTCAACTTTCGAAACAAGAAAGATGCCATGTTGATTTCTTTGCCACTTATTGTGTTTTTCAGGATCTGTTGACGGGGACAACGATTGGCGTTGCTAAGGAGTTTGATGGTCTTCACTACCTGGATGATTGTGTTGATCACCGTGTTAGCTCTTGTAATAAAGTGTCTCTCCCTAGGACCAGTGACTTTGAGTTATGGCACAAATGTTCCATTCTATTTGCTCTAATAAAGATTGTTCTGAATTTTACTGTGACGCTTGTGAACGTGCTAAACATCATTGTACCTCCTTTACAAATGTTTCTTATCGTGCGTCCTAACCCTTCACCATTATCCAAAGTGACCTATGGGGACCTACTCGTGGTCCCAATCGCACGCAGTCAAAACAGTTCATAAGTTTTATTGACGATCACACCCGTGTAAGTTGGGTCTTCCTGTTGAGAGATAAAACTGATGTTTATCACACTTTCGTTGACTTCTATCACATGATCCACACACAATTTCAAACAAAAATTCAGATTGTTCACACTGACAATGGCACTGAATACTTCAACACCAACCTGTCATCCTTCCTTAAAGAACACGGCATCCTTCATAAAAGTACCTGTCCACACACACCTCAACAGAACAGCATTGCCAAACGAAAAAACCACCACATCCTTGAAACTGCCAGAGCCAGAGCCATTATGTTTAGTAGCAATGTACCCAAATACCACTGGGATGATGCCATCCTCACTGCCACTTTTCTCATCAACCGAATGCCTAGTAAACCCTTGTCATACAAAACACCCTTGCAAGTACTTCACACTCACTACAACCTTCCTTACTTGGAAAATACCTTGCCTCTGCGTGTATTTGGGTGTACCTCGTATGTCTACCTCCATCACCATCACAAACTTGATCCCAAAGCCATCCGTTGCATCTTCCTGGGCTATTCTAGCGCTCAAAAGGGGTACAAATGTTACGATCCTACTTCCAAACGTCTTTATGTCATGTGTGATGTTACCTTTCATGAAACCATTCCGTTTTACTCCCAGTCTTCAATTCAGGGGGAGAATTGGAGTGAATCTCAGACTAATAAAGAAACCTCAGGCCATGAACCCGGAAAACTTGAAACTGAGCTCCTATTTGACCCATTCCCTGTCTTTGAGGACCCTGAGAGTGAAACAATACCTACAAGTAATAAGGAGGTTACTGACTTAGGGGGAGACACATCTAAACAAATACAGACCTATGCATGAAGACACAAGACAGGTACTGTTCCTCAAGCTACTGAAATAACCCATGAATCCGAACCAGAAACTGATCCAGACCAAATGCAACATGAAAGAGAAGAGGCTACAGAAAGACAGGAACCAAATGATTTTAACCTGCCTATTGCAATCTGGAAACAACCCAGAACATGTACCAGACATCCCATTGAGAGGTTCGTCTCTTATCAGGCCCTCACATCAAAATATTGTGCTTTTGTCTCTCACCTTGATAATGTCAGAATCCCAAATGGCATAGAGGAAGCCCTGGCCCATCCGGAATAGAGACAAGCAGTTATGGAAAAAATGAAAGCCTTGAAGAACAACCATACTTGGGATATAGTTGACTTGCCAAAAGGAAAAAAGGCAGTAGGTTGCAAATGGGTGTTCACTCTAAAATACAAAGCAGATGGCAGCCTTGACAAGTATAAAGCGAGACTCATCGCCAAAGGCTTCTCTTAGGTATACGGCATGGATTATACAGAAACATTTGCACTCGTGGCAAAACTAAATACTATTAGAATTCTATTCTCACTGGCAGCAAACCTAGATTGGCCACTCTATCAAATGGATGTAAAGAATGCCTTCCTCAATGGTGAATTGAAGGAAGAAGTATATATGAGGTTGCCCCCAGGATTCCCTGAAAGAAAGGCAAACCAAGTGTGCAAACTAAAGAGGTCGCTGTATGGACTGGAACAGTCTCCCCGAGCATGGTTTGAGAGGTTCACTGGTGTCCTCAAAACACAAGGATTCAAACAGGGACAGAGTGATCACACTATGTTCTTCAGGCATCTAAATGGGAAAATCACGGTACTTGCAGTATATGTAGATGATATTGTGCTTACAGGAAATGACCTATCAAAGATTAATCGTATCAAGGGGGCTCTAAGTAAGGAATTTTAGGTCAAGGACCTAGGAGAGATGAAATATTTCCTAGGAATGGAAGTGGCCAGATCAAAAAAGGGAATCTACATCTCACAAAGAAAGTATATCCTGGATCTTTTGAAAGAAACCGGGATGCTTGGGTGTAGGCCAAGTGACACCCCCATACGTACAGACAAGATTGGGGATGACGAAGACCTAGGAAAGACAGTTGACCTAGGAAGATACCAACGAATGGTGGGAAAACTGATATATTTATCTCACACACGACCAGACATTGCCTTTGCTGTAAGTGTGGTAAGCCAACAACACTCACATGACCCAAAATTGAAACATCTAAATGAGGTGTATAGAATTCTAAGGTACCTAAAGGGTTCACCAGGACGTGGTCTCCTCTTCAAGAAAAATGGCCAACGGAATATTAAAATGTTCACAGACGCAGATTGGGCAGGTGATCAGGATGATCGAAAATCAACTTCAGGGTATTTCACATTTGTCTAGGGTAACTTAGTCACATGGCACAGTAAGAAGCAAAATGTGGTGGCCAGAAGCAGTGCTGAAGCAGAGTTTAGGGCCATTGCCCTTGGAATTTGTGAAGGTATATAGGCAAAGCGAGTGCTTGAAGAACTAACAACAGGTGTAAATCTGCCCGTAAAACTTTACTCCGACAACATGGCGGCGATCAACATCTCCCATAATCCTGTCCAGCCTGACCGAATGAAACATGTGGAAATTGACAGACACTTTATAAGAGAAAAGATTGATGGTGGATTGATTGATCTCAGGTATACACTTCAAGGGAGCAGACCGCTGATGTCCTCACAAAAGGACTTCCCAAAGACAAGTTCGAATTTCTCATAGGCAAGTTGGACATGATTGATATCTATGCTCCAACTTGAGGGGGAGTGTAGAATATACCGCGGATTATTAGGAGAAGATACAGCAATGAAATTATAGATATGAGTAGAAGATTTTAGGGATATTATTTCCTTTTTTACGTTGATTGTAATCGCATGAAATCAGGCCACTTTGATCGGCCCTGTACATCTCCTTCTTGTATATATTTGACCGAATAATACAGTAAATATACAGAAGAATTATTTCAACACCCTAGAGTCGTTACCTTCTACAATAATATTATCTCAGCATTATGGAGATACTCCTAATTGGCTACTGTGAGTGAACAAGTGAGATACTTGTGAAATCCAGTAGAGTGTTTGTGTGAGTTTATTGCTTTCAAATTACCTCAGTTCTTACCATAAACCTTGCCATTTTTATAGTAACTTAAAAACATGCACAAGTTCTTCAACATTTCACACGGGCAAAGCCAACCCCACCCAACATCTAACAAAAAGGAGGGCATATGATTTGTGAGAGTTCAACTTACATTCCTAAAATGTGATCTCCTGCCTCCAGAAGTGTGATTTTAACAAAATCTTTTATCTTGGGATATAATTTGACCAGATCCTCATTAACGAAATCATGAAGTGATGCTGCAAATTCCACTCCAGTTGGGCCACCTCCGACAACAGCAAAATGAAGAATTCTCATCTTATCTTCTTCGCTAACATTTGGCAGACTTGCTCTCTCAAAGCAGTCAATAACTGCTCTTCTGATTTTTTGAGCATCTTCTACTTCCTGCCCATGCATATCCACAAGGTAACTACAAACCAAAAGCTTGTAAACATGCATAAAAAGAATCCAGTCTGTACTAGAGTCTCCAAATCGACGAATTTGTATTCCTTGTCACTTCAACTTACCTTTTCAGAAAAGTAAAAAAAAAAGGGGGGGGGAAGCAAGGCAAAACTGTTCCTCATTTCTGTACACAATTCATTTCAATGGCAAATAACAAGGGCTAATGGTCAAGGAAGTTACCTTCAAGAAAAGACAATTCTCCACCACTCCCGGAGTATTGAATGTGTTGACATTAGCTCCCACGGCTATGATGAGGTAGTCATAATCCAAAACGAATTCTTCTTTCTCCTTCAAATTATTTTCTACACTGGATCGGCAGTAAACTTTCCTGTTTTCTGCATCAATCTTCACGCATTCTGCTTCACTGAATTGAAAGTCGACCTTTTTCTGCTCATAGGAAGACAAGAAAAGGTCCTAGTTACATCCTGTGTCTCCTCTTACTGACGTAATCTACTAATTATACGACTCATGAGTATATAGCATCTAGCAAAATCTTAGTCAGGCAATTTCCTTCCCCAAAACTGTTTTTGATTATAGTAATTGGAAAACATAGCAATACATCTTAAATAAAGTTAGTATTTACATTTCAGAGGCTTTAAACATGCGTTTTCAAGATCCAATCATTTTTTCCCATCTCACAGATGGACCTTTGGGACGTGAGCAAGCAGTCAACCAAACAAACAGTTTCACAACTATAACGAATGACAATCTGATACGTAATTTGGCGTCAACAGTTATTATATAGTGTCTATGACGTTAAGGATGGATGGCTAAAAATTGACAGATGAAATGAAATGTTACATGCCCCTGTAACAAGTTAAGTCATATCCTCCTTCCTTAAGGCCAGCTTCCTCACAAAAGGATTCAATATGAGAAATTACTAACAACGATTAAACTCTGCAGCAGTAGAAATTTAGTCCAACAGGCTTTTTCGTCACCTTCCTGAAAAAATTGCGAACGGGTTCAACAATGCTGCGTGCTTCGACCGTACCGCATGTAACACTAGGAAGCAAGGGGGTGAATGCAAAATAATTACGAGGCGATACCACCTGAACCTCGTATCTCGGGTTATTGAGATTCTTCAAAAAGCTTGTGCCTGCCCAACCGGTTCCCAGCACCAACACCTTCTTGTCGTTGATTGTTCCAGATGAAGCAGCCTCCGCATAAGCCAAAAGACCGCCTCCACTGGATCAGGCAAAGTATTCGTCTCAGAGCAATTCACAATTTCCATAGATCTATTCACTAAGATTTAACTAGTGCCTAATTGCAAGAATCTAAATAAAAAGAAAAAAATCAGCCGCTTTGATCCGGAGAGTCAAAGTAGCAAATGGGAGCAGAGAATCATTTAAAAAATAATCATCAAAACGGTACTACTTAATTTGAATTGAGAATTCATGATTCAGGAATATTTCGATTCAATTTTATTTCGAAAGGAGATTAGCGAAAGACTGAAAGAGTATCTGATGATCAGACCTTACGGTGCAGAGGACGACAAGTTTGAAATGCGAGGAATGGTCGTGAAAAGCTCTAGATACCCGTTGAAAGAAAGTGAAGCTGCACATTTCTCTCCGGCTTTGTGAATTTCACTGCAAGGTTCTGGCAAAAAGATCCGAGTCCAAAATTCCGGGAAATGACACAGCGAGAAAATATAGGACGAAAAGAGAGAGAATGGAGCAGAGGAATCTGGTAACTTCTTTCTTCTTAGTATATTATACGGCAGTTGGCTATGGAGCAGTGGGCCATCGAGAATCCGAACAATGGGGAGACACAACTACCGCGCCGTGTAGTTTTTTCCCCTTTTTACCATGATCGTACCGTGGAGTTGATTGCTAGGCTGTATCACATTTCACGTGATAAGGAAAAATACAACATGAAAATAAATTGGTGATCTTAATAAAAAGCAAATGGTACAACTAAAGGTTGCCACAGTTTAAATAAATTGGTGATAACGGAGTTTATTTTCATCAATGAATAACTATTAAAAACATATGTTTAAATAAGTGAAAGACAAAAAAGACAAAAAATTTAATTTAAATAGATTTTAATTTTTAAGTCTATCAATATTTATAATTTATCATATCTAACATAGGAATTGCTATTAAGTTGCTATGAGAAGGTACTAAACATAATTAAATTCAACCACTATAAAAAAACAAAAAGACGAAAGACAAGGTTTTATCCCAACTAGTGTAAATCCCCATGCGATCCATGGCTAGTGTTAATGATTAAGTAGATCGATTCATTTGGAACGTTTTGGGCAACCAACGATAAAATTTACAATTCATTGGTTTCATATAATTTTTTTTTTTTTACCAGAAATTGGTTTCATATAATGAAACAGCAAGTACTAAGCAGTTGCATACATTTTAAGATTTGTTTAAAAATTAAAATGAGCAAGAGATAACCAAGAGAGAAAGGTCTTAATTTTTAAAATTTAAAGCCATAAAAGCATGTGGAAATCTTCTAGCAGAAACCATCAGAATAATTGTTCTCTTCATCCTCGCCAATATAGAACTTGAACTGATCACTAAATGGGAAAGCATGATGGAAATGGATTTTCATCATATTTTTCCGATTCCAAATAGTTCTCTCACAAGTATATCAAGAATATTGTGTGTTAGAAATCATGCGAATAACTAATACAGGAAATATTATGTACTGTGATGATGGGAAGAAATTATCATATCTAGGTTTACATAAATGATTGATGGCAAAAAAAAAATGCTTACATAAATGATTAGTAATTTTGACTTGTTTTAAATATGTTAAATAATTGTGGGTATTTTAGGGTCTGTTTGGATTAGTGATTGGAAAAGTAACTTATTGTCAATTTGACTTTTGAAAAAATAAAGTTAGGTAAAAGTTAAATTGGATAAACTTAATTGTGTTTGGATTGGAGTTTAGAAAAATTAGTTTGTAAAAGTGAGATTTGTAAAAGGTTGTTTGGATTATAATTGAATAAAAATAAGCTTGTTTATAAAATTACCAAAATAGTTATGAGTTTTAATAAATAATGGAACATTATTAAAAAATAATTTTACATAATACAATGGATTTAAATTAATTTAATATAAAGAAGTGAAATTTAATTAGTGAACTAAATTTTAAAACTTTAGAGAAATCAAAAAAAAATATTTTAAATATAAAGTGAAACATTATTAAAAAATGAATTTACATAATACAATAAATTTAAATTAAGTTAATATAAAGAAGTGAAATTTAATGAGTGAATTAAATTTTAAAACTTTAGAGAAATTATAAAAAATATTTTAATAATTGAGTAAGTAATTTTAACAAAAGTATATTTCTAACTTATTTATTACTTTCAACTAATTTTAACTGATTTTTTGTTATCTACAAATTAGTTATTTGAGACTTATAATAAGAACTAAAGGAGATAATAAATTTTTTAAATTTTTCTCTCTCCATGTTTCAAAAGCTATAAGAAATAAGCCATTAATTTTAGCTTATAACTTATTGTAACTTTTTATATAAAAGCCAGATTGCTCAATCACTAAGCCAACAGCACAAATTCTCCAAACGGGCTTATTCTTGAAAAATAGAAGCTTACTTGCCTCTAAATGCTTAGCCAAACAGGCTCTTAATCTGAATATATGTGAAATGAAAAAACCTGCGTGTTCAAATCATGCACGGATTCAACAATATAACCTCCACAATTACGTATCCAACTGACTTCGAATCTCTTTTGGGGGGGGGAAGACTTCAAATCAAAACCACGTCAATAACAACATCTTAAAAAACGATAATAGTGATTAATCAATGAGATAGGTAACAAACAACAAGAACTGTATTTAATTCTTTCACTTAGTTCGGTCCAACATAATTGTAATCAGGACTTTCTACAATATAAGGCTTCATACGAAGCCATTTGTATACTGGAATGATAATTATTATTGTAGGCAAGCTTACTAGCGATGAGTATTCATCCCAGTTTTCCTTAAAATCTAAGACATAGGCTCTCAACATATCTTCCAATATCTGGATAGTCCGTTCTGTCTGTCTATCAGTCTACAGATGGTATGCCATACTAAATCTCAAGGTCATACCAAGTGCTTCTTGCAAAGCCTTCCAAAATCAAGATATGAATCGCGGGTCTCAATCAAACACAATATTCTTTGGTACTCCATGCAGATGTATGGTCTCTTTAATATATAACCTTGCCAACTTCTCTAGTGAGTAGTTTACCTTCATGGCTAGAAAGTGAGCAGATTTTGTTAATTAGTCTACAATAACCCAAATTGCATTGTATCCTGATGATGTACGAGACAGTTCTACTATGAAATCCATGGAAATACTGTCCTATTTCCATTTAGGGATGTCGAGGGTCAAACAACATAATGCACATCAACACATATGCATACACATCAAGCACATAAGAAAGGTAAGTTCACTACATTTTATCCTTAAGCTTTCTTCTTGCTCGCTTTACTTCCCAACTACCAAGATTACTTGAACAATCTTACCATTCCTCTTTCTTAGTGTCTCATGGTCCTAATTAACATCAACACATAATACCAATCACTCATTAGAGCCATGGTCACAAGTAATATAATACTTTGCTCTATTTAAGCCATAATGTCTCCTAACTTTTAAACTTGATTTCCAATTTTTCTAAAATTAATTTCATATGTTGTTCCCCTATAATTTTGCATGTAGACTCCATTCCCAAGTCAAAATAATCAAAATCCAACTCCTTCCCCGAGAACATACAGTGTCGAGAGGTATAGTGTTACGGCTCAAAATTTTCATTTTCAATTCTAATACTTCCAAACTTATTTTCTCACCTTTAACCCACATAATTTTTCATTCTAGACATATTGGAATCATCAAAATCAAACCCTAACCTATCCAACCGTGATAGAACCAAATCTTTATATGGTTTTCTCAAGTGTTTTCTAATGATTTGCAACAATTTTACCCTCATTATGCGTGCATTTATATCCATTTGATTACATTGAGTCATGCATTGCATTTTGCTGTTTAAGGGATAAAAAGGGTCATTTTTTCTCTTCTAAATTTTAATTGCCTTGATCTGTAATTAGTTGGTCTTTACAAAGCTCTTTGTTGTGATTTTCAGGCAATTGAAGAAGGACCCAAGAACCATGATGGAGCATGGATGGAGCCAAAATGTTACAAGGACCAAAACACAAGAGTTGGGAGTATTCTACCTCCCCAGGTCGTGACATGGACTCCTGAGGTCGCAACCTGGATGCCTCTTAGTGAAATTACATGTTTTGGACCCAAGTCAAGATGAGAGCTCTCTGTCTTCCCAGGTCGCGACATGGAACTTATCAGGTCGCGACCTGAACCTCCTGAGTCGCGACCCTATATTCCTGAGGTCGTGACCTGAGTGCGTTAAGTGAAGCTATGCATTTTGGAATAGGTTTCTAAGCTTCTATACCTAAGGGGGGCAGCCACCACAAAATGACACTTCTATTCTGCAGATTTGCACAAGGTTGAACCACCATCATTTCCTCTCAAGTCTTCATTGATCCTACACCCAAAACTTCAATTTTTCTTCATCTCTTCATCATTTTCTGAAATTTTGGACCGATCAAACCATTCCAACACCCTTCTTATCTACTTTTCCAACTTCATTTTTAGCTTCAACCATGGTTGTTCATTCCTAGAGCGATTGCGATTGGTTTAAAGGCATGAGAGGCTAAACCCTTAGCCTCTTGGTGATGGAGAACGAAGCTTGAGCTCAATGATTTAATCGGGGAGTTTTTCTATAGTCTAAACCTTTGTTTAATGCTGTGTTGAATATTTCTAGATTTAGGAACTTTCTGCACTTGTATCAAACGTGGTTTATGATTGTAAATCTGGTGTTTAGACTATTCTATTGTATTTGGATTGGATGATGTTAATGTTGATTAATCTATATAATATTTCAGTTTGAATCCTTGTGTTCAGTTTGATTTTCAGTGATTATTGTGATTAATCTACGTGCTTGGTATTCTGTGTTTGTCGATTGACATTCAAAGGACATTTGCATCATTTGTTCATCTACACTCTAAGTGGTTTTCAGCAGTGTCTTAAGAGATGTTAATTAACTTTGATTAAAGTGAGTTTTCATTAATTAAGACATTAGACCCAAGTAATTACTTGGGGTTTTCTTCAAATTTAGAGGTTTTCTAAAACTCCCAATCATTCTAAGGAGCAGTGATAGCTGAGTTTTCATCATTAAGAGACTGTTAACCATAATTCTCTTTTAATCCAAAGCATTTCTTCATTCACTTAAAATACCAAAAATAGTTAATTTTCTGCACTTTACATTTGTTGCACCATTTTTAAAACAACTAAAACCCCCTTTTTACAATGTTTTTGAAACCCAATTTAAACTAGGATTTCCAATAACAAGCTCCTCGAGAAGAATGACTGGTTGCATCCTATACTGCATTTTATCTGGTGTAACTCTCTTTCTTAACGATCCGGAAGGTGACAGTTGTAAAACCCTTAACCTCAAAACATTATAAACTTGTCATTAAATCACTACTATGGTAGAAAAGGAAAGCTGTTACAACAAACTACCATAGTAGAAAGAAATTGCATAATTTTAGAAATTAACATTTAAACTCGGTTCAAACTCAAACTCCGTTGCATGCAACTAAAATCAGTCATTAACATTCACTGGGTCTCCGAGCCTCCGGCCTGGGTAATAAAAGACATCAAAATCAGCCTATCAATTGGTTTCCAACAATGTATATCAAAGTTTCACAAAGCACTAGAAATGGCCTCTGGCCAACCAAAAATAAGGAGATAACATTTCCTCCAGATTACAATAAGACCAACAATCAAAATATTTCAAAAGGGCCCTAAATGTGACAATATACAACTAGCCATACATATACAAAGGCTAGAGGCCTAAAGCTAACCAAGCTCAAGCCTCTGCGTCTCTTCCTGATGGCACACGCCTAGAACCTTCACCTGAAAACATTTTAAACCACGGGGTGAGACAAACGTCCCAGTAACCAACCTTTCCAATTCAAGGTACAACTAAATAGGTGCATAACTTTGCTTTTTACACATACTTTGAGAGTGTATAGCACTTCATACACCTCAAACTCACTGAGCATTATTTGAAATCATTGAGTTTGCCTTAATTTTGAATTACACACTTGGTAAATACACGGTTTTGAACCTACCTCTTTCTTGAACTCTCTCTGTGCTTGAATTCTTGAGTAATTGTGCATGCTTAGAGCGCGTAGAGGCAAGAGAGGTAGACATACAGGATCTCTTAGCCCACTAATTTTATGAGACCTAACCCAGTCATCTAGTGAGAGTGAGAAAGTAGAAGAAGAAATTATGGCTGAAGTACCTTCTCATGGTCCAAACGATGGGAATGGGAATGGTAACCATAATAGACCTAATAATGGTGGTAATGAGAGGCAAGGAGAAAATAATGGCTAGAATAGGATTAATGAACAACCCAGGGGTAGAACTATTAAGGAACTAACTCAGTCTGATGGGAACTTTGAACTTATGCCTGGTGCTTTTCCTACTTTCAATGTAGATTTTGAAATTAAAGGTCAATTGATTCACTCATTGCCTAAGTTCTATGGTCTTACAGGAGAAAACCTATACTTGCACCTCCAAACTCTTTATATGCAGTGCTTGTCCATGAAGCCAGTAGGAGCCAATATTGATGACGTTATGTGGAAGGTTTTTCACTTATCTTTGGAAGGCAAAGCTAAAGAATGGTACATGAACCTGCCACTCTATATGGACAATACCTATGAGTTATGGACCAGTTTGAAGAAAGCATTCTTGGATAAATACTTCCCCTCCACAAAGATTTCAGTCGCCCGCAAGGAAATTTCAGCAACTAAGTAAGAGCCATTTGAGACGTTCTTTGAATTTTGGAGCAGATTTCAAGAGATGCTTACCCAGTGCCCCAACCATCAGATTCTTGAGGAGCACTTGGTACAATATTTCTACAATGGGTTGTCAACATACGATGCACAAGTCTTAGATGCCGCTACAAATGGGTCTGTGGAAAATATGGAACCAAGGGCTGCATGGGAGTTAATAAGGACCTTTGCTCTTAACAGAAAACATGTGAGCTCAAGGGATTCAAGAGACCCCAAATCTGAAAGAGACCCCCTCTTGGTAAAGCTAGCCCAAGACATGTCTAAACTTGCAAATACGGTTGAAAGCCTTCGCTCCAACAAAACTCACTCTCTTGCCCTAGTAGCTACAAGTCGTGAAGTTTGTCATTCATCGATGCATACTACCTCAAATTGCCCTGGGCCAGTTGAAGAAGTGAATGCCATGTACCAAGGAAGAGAGGGGCAATATCAGAAAAGGGACCCCTACTCAAAACCCTACAACCCCGGTTGGAGAGATCATCCAAACTTCAAATGGGATGGGGGAGCAAATAGACTAAACCAGTTCCAAGGTAATCAGTTCCACAATACTAGGGCCTCCTCAAGCACATTTCAAGATCCTTCAAGAGCAGTGGTGACAACTCTACAACAGACTATGGTATCTCAACCATCGCCAAGAGGAGATGACGCTTCTCAACTTTTAAAGAGCATGGCTGCTCAGATGATAAACATAGAGGGGCGAATGAAGGAAATTGATGACAAGTTCATCTCCATAACCACCATATTGCAAGGGATGTAGAAAGATAACTCAAATGTTCATAAGAAACTGGAGGAGCTCACTTTAAAGAACACTAATATCACCAGTCATTTGACCCAACTATCTAATGTGGTCAATGACATACAAGCTAAAAGCGGAGGTAGCATTCCCTCCAATACAATGATCAATCCAAAGAGCCTCAATGCCATAACTTTAAGAAGCGGTAAAAAGGTTCACTTTGAAAGCGAAAAGGTAGACAAAGATGATTCTGTACTAGGGGTAGAGAGTCCCCCACTTTCCCTAATGAGGCTTGGCAAGTCTGAGAGCTCCAAAGAAGAAGAGCTCAGGATGAAGGCAAGAGCACACACTAAACCAAAAGAGAATTCAACTGAAGCACAAAAAGAAGCATCTCAAGAAGCTGTGCCAGAAGATAAGAGCACTGTAGAGAGCTTGACTCACAAAGGCAAGCAAAAAGAGGACAAGCCAGAGACCAGCAACCAAAGAGCCTCTAAGCTAGTAGATAAGGAGGTATGTGCTAAAAACTTTCCTTTTCCTAAAGCCTATTTCTCTGGTAAGAAAAAGTTTGATGCTGAATTGACTACTGATGCTTACTCATTATTTAACAAGCTGGAAATTAATGTGTCAATAATTCAGTTCTTAAGAGGGAATCCTAAATACTTTAAATTACTAAAGGAACTGTGTAATGACAAGCAAAGGTTTAGGCCCCTTGAGAGAATTTAGCTAAGTGCTAATGTGTCATCCTTATTCAAGGCCAAACTACCTGTTAAGTGCCAAGATCCTGGATCTTACACAATCCCCTGTACCATAGGAAAGGTTCACATCAAGGGAGCGTTGTTAGATTTAGGAGCTGCTATAAAAGTCATGCCTTGGTCGATTTATTTGGCATTAGGGATTAATGGGATTAAAGACACAAGTGTAGTGCTCTGATTGAACCCAATTGTTCTATGTTATTTCATATCATTTTAAGGGTATTTATCATAGATTTTGGCTCCTTTTAATGATAATTGTGCTTAATTTAGATAAGAGTCCTTACTTTGAGTTAGTGTCTTTTTGAGGCTAAAATTGTCATAATTAGTCATTAATTGTATTCAATTGATTTCTAGGACAATTGATGCTTCAAATTGTTGTTTTTCATTGTAGGACACTTGAGAATTAGAGCCAAGATTGAAGACCAAAGCATTACACAACATGAGAGTTTCTAAGAAAATGCTGTGTTGTGGCAAAAAGTCTGAAAATGTGCATCAGTGACTATTCTGGAATAGTTCGCCGGGGCAAACTTTTGAGTTCGCCCCGGCAAACTTTCAAAATCTCACCAAAATTCCCTTCTGGAATAGTTCACCGCGGCAAACTCTCTCGTATCAGTAACGTTAGATTCGGATCCAGAACGCAAAAATGGACCCTTTACTTATATGATCCGACCCAGATGGACCCCTAAAACCCTTAAAAACCCTATTTTCAACCAAGAACTCCATTCTATCATCTCCAACACCTCTATTCTCCTATCCTCTTGCCTCTCCATCTCCATCTTCTTCCCCTTCCATTTCCTGTACTCTTTCTTCATCCCACCTCATTTCCTTCATCTCCTGATTGCTATGGCTGAAGATTTAACTCTGGTTGGAGCTGATTCCAAGGCTATGGTGAGCTAGGGTTTATCAACTCTTGAAGATGGTGGAGTAGCATGAGTTTCCAAGCTTCAAAGGGGAGTTTCAGTTTCAATCTTTAGTTTCTACCTATGTATTTATGATTTCCTAGGTCTAGGATTTGTAAATTCTTAGTGAGACACTTTGGTTGATTCTGTAATCATTGGTTAATGATTTACATTTGTAGTTTGGATTGGTTGATGTTGAATTTTGTGCTTAAATATATGTGGTCACATATGTGCTTCTTTGTAACTCTCATGATTCTCTCTTATCTTGCATGGTCATGTTTTGATACTGAGTTGATTATGGGTTACATTGAGCCAATTGCATGATCATTCTCAAATTACACATTAGGGGAGCTTAACAATGTTTTCATTAATGAAGTCCATTGATTTAAACATTTGACTCAATGAGTTATTGGGGTTGTCATTAAGAAAACCTAATGGATTTGTGAAACTCCCAATATCTTAAGTGAACTATGATTGCCATCAAAACCATTTTCAAGAGATTTCCTATCATTCATTTCCATTCCATCATTATTATCTTAAAACACCAAAAATATAGTATCTTAGGTTTGTTTTCATTACATTTAGTTTAGGCACCATTCATTTAAATCTTAAAAACCCAAAACCCCATTTCATTGTATTGTATGGCATTTAGTCTAGCTTAGGTAATTAATAAAGGCTCCCAAAAGTGAAACGACCTGAGTTTGCACTATACTGCATAGCTTGAATTTATTTTTGATTGAGAACCCCAAGGCGAACTGTAACATCCTAAGTTTGATCGGGTTTTAATAGCCTCTTTTGGGTTGATTTTGAGGATAGATTAGTGATTTAATCTTGATCTTGGTGTTTGGGTTGGATTTGAGGTTGGTTGGAGGCATAGGTGAACGTACCCCTCTCAGGGTATGTTCGCCGCGGCGAAGTAAACTTCGCCGCGGCGCACCGGGAGTTTCAGAGGGGAGTGTCTTCTCGGGAAGGTTTGGCCGCGGCGAAGTCTAGGGGACGCCGCGGCGAAGTTACTCAGGTGAGCGAGGCTTCCCTTTCGGGAAGGTTTCGCCGCGGCGAAGGTAAGGGCACGCCGCGGCGAAGTTCTTCTGGGTGAGCGAGAGTTTCCTCTCGGGAAGCTTTCGCCGCGGCGAAGTTTGGAGTTCGCCGCGGCGAAGTAAGGTTTTCAGGCGAGTAATCCCTCTCGGGATTAGTTCGCCGCGGCGAAGATGGAGTTCGCCGCGGCGAAAGGTCGCGAATCTATATATTCGCGGGAGTAGTCAGCGTGCGAAAAATAAGAAAATCTGAGGAGGAGAGAGGAGCTCTGCTAGGGTTTCGTTGTTGAGGCTTGGGAAAGGCATTTCTAAGGATCCATTACCTCAAGTAAGTGATTTTAACCTCTAATCTTCTTTCTTTCTTGGAATTACTTGGAATTTCTGAGGATTTGTGGTGGAACCCTAGGATTTTCTAAGTTGTGATGGAATTGAGGTTTTTGACCGATTGTTTTGAGTTTAATTGATTGCATTGAGTTAGTTTAAGTATTTAATCGGTGTAGTTTCCTTGGATTTAAAGAATCTTGAATTTTTGGAGTTAGGGTTTATGGAATTGGATGATTTGGGATTGAGGATGACAATGTAGAGTTTGATTTTGAGTTTTGTGAATTGGGTTATGTTAAGGAGGGTTAAATTGGATGTTTAATCGGTTTAGAATTGTTGTTGGAACCTTAATTGCTCAAATGAGATGTTGGAGGTTGAATTCCTATAGTGGGTCCTTGAGGTTTGAACTCTAATTGATGCTTGGAAGGAGACTTGATGTTTTAATAGACTTTGAGGACTTTGGAGTGTTGTTTTGATAGTTATACCCTTTGAGTTGGGTAGAGTTTTGATGGGAGATAGGAATTTTGTGTCCCCAAGTGTTGTTTTGGCCACATTATTAGTTTGAAAGCTAATATATGTTGGTTGTATGTTTGTGTGCTTGTGTAGACCGGTTGTGAGTCTTGGTGGTGCACGGGGCCACATCGTTGGTTTGTTATTCCTTGCTCAGGCGAGAGGTAACCACTTTCCAATCCTTAGTACTTGCTTCTGTGGTATTGTGAGTAGATTTATGTTTTGTGCTCTAAGTAGTAATTATGTTCAAACTGTATGTGGTGTATAAAAAGGAAAACCGTCTTGTGGGGTTTCGACTAATGATGAATGAATTTTGGAATTGTGAAAGATATGCCACTGAATGAGGTTAATTGTGAAATGATTATTACTCTTGGGTTATGATTTGAGCATGATGCATTAATTGGGAATTGGTGAGAGTTTGTCTGTTACTACCACGTGGTAAGGCCTCCATTAATGCATGATGGTTGGCTCTTTACGTCCCCCATAGTGAGGGATAGGCCTTCGGGCTCATTACGTCCCCCAGAGTGAGGGATAGGCCTTTATGGCTCCTTACGTCCCCCATAGTGAGGGATAGGCCGGGTTCGGCTCCTGAAAATCCCCCAAAGTGAGGGATTTGGTTGATGGGATTGCATCATTGCACTTGCATGAATTGTTGTGGCTATCAATATATATATGATTTGTGAACTGCCCCACTTGACACCTCACGAGCACCTATTTAGTAGTACCTAGTATTGGAAAGGTTGGTTACTGGGACTTAGTCTCACCCCGTGGTTTACAATGTTTTCAGGTGAAGGTTCTAGGCGTGCGCCTTCGGGAAGAGACGCAGAGGCTTGAGCTTGGTTAGCTTTAGGCCTTTAGCCTTTGTTGATGTATGGCTAGTTGTATATTGTCACGTTTAGGGTCCTTTTAAACTATTTTGATTGCCCGGTTTATTTGTAAACTGGAGGAAGTGTATCTTCTTCTTATTTTAATTGGGCTGGAGGCCCCTTTTACTGATTATGGAACTTGGATGTACATGGTTGGAAACCGTTTGGATGGGCTAATTTTGTTGTCTTTTGTTACCCGAGCCGGAGGCTCGGAGGCCCAGTGATTGTGATTGAATGATGATAGTTGCATGCAACTACGTTTGAGATAGAACCAAGTTTTAAATGTTAATTCTTCTAAAATTACGCAATTTCTTTCTACTATGGTAGTTGTTGTAACATCTTTCTTTTTCTACCATGGTAGTGGTCTTATGAAGAGTATTGATGTTTAAGGAAAAGGGTTTTACACGAACGACAAAAGGGCTCTCATCATGCTCCAACTGGTAGATCGGTCTATTAGGTATCCTAAGGGCATAATCAAGGACATTCTAGTTCAAGTTAAGGACCTAGTATTCCCTGCTGATTTCTATGTTTTAGATATGTCGAATGAACTTGCAAATGAGAGCACTTTGATTTTGGGAAGACCTTTCCTACAAACTTCTAAGACTATCATAAGCATGAAACACAGCTGTATAACAATGGAGGTAGGGGATCATGTTGTAACTTTTAATATGAATGAAGCTATGCATTATCCTTTTGACAATTCTGCATTCATGGGTTTAAATGCCATTGATTTAGCTGTTAGGTAAGCTAGGGATGAGTATGAGCTGCATATGCATGATAGTTATGACATGAGTTCACCTAAATTGATTGATTCTTCTGCTGCATCATCACATGAATCTTATGACCTGGACTCATCTTTAAGTGCATATGATGAATACTTCAATTCCCTCTCTTCTGTTTATTCATTTTCTAGTCCTTGCAGAGATGAGGTGCCATGCATTAATTCTCTAGAAATTGATAGCATGATTTCTATTTCTTAAGACTTTTGTTTTCCATCAAATTTTGATTCCATTTCTGCGTTTACAACTGACATTGGCCTTGGAAGGAGTTTGTTAGTTAATGATGCAGATTTTCAAGAAATGGTGAGTGCTGAGAGTAGAGTAAAATCCGAGGATATGAGCTTTTGTGACATGAGGTCGCGACCTGAGTATTATCAAGTCGTGACTCCAGACCAAGACTATGAAGAAGGTGGCCTCTGTCAAATTAAGTCGCAACCTGAAGGTCATTAAGTCGCGACTTCAACCTGAACAATCCGAGAGGGTGACCTCTATGAAATTAGGTCGTGACCTGGAGATATGAAGTCACAACCTGAGTCCCCTGTTTCACCCCCTGAACTTCATACTTCAATTGCTTCACCCCCTCATGTCTTGAGGACTTTGGTTGAAGGGCCAACACTCTCTGACTTAATTGCTACTCATACACATTCCAAGATTACACCCCATAACTTACGATTTCTGAATGATCTAATTTCCAACAATGATGTAGGTATGGAGGTAACCCAACCTAAGGTTGTTGCCGCTGTAAACCAACTTGAGCTTGGTGCAACATCCGATAAGATTGAAGCAAGCATAGTGGATCCAAGTGAAGCTAGCGAGTGCATTTCACAAGGGTCTAAAAAGGGGAGTTTCTCTAACTTTACTGATGTTTCTACTCTAATTCCCTCTGTTGTTCAACCCCCAACTTTAGAACTGAAAGATTTACCTCCCAACCTCAAATATGCTTATCTTGAACTTGAGAATAAACTGCCTGTCATTATTTCTAGTTCTTTAACTGAATATGAAGAAACTAGTTTAATGGGAGTCCTTAGAAGAAATAGGGAGGCTTTGGGTTGGCAATTAGTTGACATTAAGGGAATAGACCGTTGGAAATTATGCCCTAGGGGCCAATCATTATGTTTTGAACATTGTTAATTTATGAATTTGTTAATTACGTTATCATATTATTTGCATATTTACTGTGATGACTATCCTTGGATAACTCATGGTTTATCCTAAATGTCCCTGGTCGGTCATCTATGTGGGAGCAAAGATGAAATAAGACCAGTATGACTTTAAAGATATATAGAGATATAAATTAAAGTCATAGGCACATGTAAGAGTACAAGGTGTTGGACCGACCCGCTATGAGAGAGCTGCATGGGTTAAGTCATAAGCTTCTCTCATATACAAACCATGTCACTGTGCCCTTTGACCTGAGATCATCATGGATTCCTACATGAGAAACGCTTAGCTTTGACCTAGTCAAAAGTCACTTTTGACCGAGTGATCATAAAGACTATGTTCAGGTTTAGTGGTTTTTCATGCGGAGGAATGTGAATGGTCAAGATGGAATTTGTCCCTCACATTCGTAGAGAGACATTACTGGGCCCCTCGATGAGTGAGTCTGAGAAATGTATGGCCATACTATAATGGAAAGGTAGTTCCATTTCTATACTCAGACTACTCAGGGATCGAGAAAGTAACGGGCATGAATAGGAGGATGACGTTCTCCATGCCTCATCCATGACCAAAATGTCGTGTGACAAAAGGGACGCGATATGGTTGTATGAAAGGTTGCATCGTTCAATGATCCTCATATGTTTTGGGTAGTCGTGATGTCTTGCTAGAGACCGCTTACGACTTGTGAGTCATTATAGTTAATGGCCCACTGCCAACTTCATATGGGCCTACAGGGTCGCACACAAAATAGCTCAACACGAGTTGTGATGTCCAGATTCATTGAATCTAGGATATGTCCAGATTCAATGAATAAATAGGGTGGACGTGTATATATATATATAAATTCGTATATATATATTGTATAAATATAAGAGATATTAATTGTTAGATTTAATTTATAAGGATAAATTAGATCTATGTAAATTAATTCTGTCATATCTTTATTTTTGAATTAGATAAATAGGTGAATTAAATCTGTGAGACGGATTTAATATAAACCGTATTTATTTAATTGTTCTCTTATCTAATTATGCAATATTTGATATTGTATTAATTTCGGAATTAATTTGGGATTAATTTCGAAATTAAATTATCACTCATAATACCTATAGCATCCTATATATTCGATATTAGGGAGCTAGGGTTTTAAGAGTGAGAGCGAAAGCACAAAGCAGATAAGGGACGGCCAAAAGTGAGGAGAGAGGACGGACTTTCAAAACCCTAGACGGACATAGACGCTAGCACGCCGTTCGAGGTTGAGGGCTACTCGTGTGGATACCGGTAGAGGAAGCCGACCGGAGTTGTCGACTTCGAACGACAAAGGAGGCGAGCAGGAGCATCCTGAACGGCCGAATCATTGAGTTACCAGGAAATCGAACACCGAAGGTAATGCTTCTTACTACCTGACTTAAACGCGATCGGTAGATCCGGGCAAGGGATTGAAAGTTTTAAAATTTTTAAGTTGATTTCCGCTGCGCGTCGTCTTTCAATTCCCTACATAGACTCCACTGTGTGTACCTATAGAATTTTATTGACTGAAGATTCCAAGCCAATTAAACAAAGCTAGAGGAGATTGAATCCTCTAATTTCTGATATGGTTAGGAAAGAAATAGACAAATTTTTGAGAGCTGGAATCATATACTCTATTTCTGATAGCGAATGGGTGTCACCAGTACAAGTTGTTCCAAAGAAGAGTGGAATCACAACAGTTAAAAATGAGAACAATGAACTCATCCCAACTAGGGTGCAAAACTCATGGAGAGTTTGTATTGATTATAGGAAGCTGAATGATGCCACTAGGAAAGACCATTTTCTCTTATCTTTTATTAATCAAATGCTTGAACGTTTAGCGGGGAGGAGTCACTACTGTTTCCTAGATGGATACTCTGGATATTTCCGAATTCCTATAGACCTTAGAGACCAAGACAAGACCACCTTCACTTGTCCCTTTGGAACCTATGCTTACAAAAGAATGCCTTTTGGTCTTTGCAATGCTCTTGGCACATTCCAATGCTGTATGCTGTCCATTTTTGCTGAATTTATTGAAAAATGCATGGATGTGTTCATGGATGATTTTACTGTGTATGGGAATTCTTTTGAAGATTGCTTGAAAAGTCTTGACCAAATCTTAGCATGATACATTGAGAAAAAGCTGGTTTTGAATTATGAAAAATGCCATTTCATGGTTAACCAAGGCATCATGCTAGGACATTTGATTTCTGAAAAAGGAATTAAGGTAGATAAAGCCAAGGTAGAGGTGATATCTTCTTTGCCTTACCCTACCAACTTGAAAGAGTTGAGGTCCTTTTTAGGACATGTAGGGTTCTACAGAAGGTTCATCAAGGATTTCAGTAAAATCGCTTTACCTCTTTCCAAATTGCTACAAAAAGATGTTGATTTTCAATTTGACCATGCATGTGAGCTTGCTTTTGATGAATTCAGGAATAGGTTAGTTACTCATCCTATTTTGACCTCTCCCAACTGGGATTTGCCTTTTAAAATTTCTTGTGATGCTTCGAACTTGAGTGTGGGGGTAATGTTGGGTCAACGGGAGAATTCTGTTTCAAAAGTGATTACTTATGCCTCTAAAACTCTAGATGCAGCTCAAAAAAACTATACCACTACTGAGAAGGAATTGTTTATAATTGTTTTTGCACTTGATAAGTTTAGACCATATCTAATAAATTCCAAAGTGGTTGTGTTTACAGATCATGCAGTAATGAAATACCTCTTCCATAAACCTCAATCGAAGCTGAGGCTCTTGAGGTAGATGTTATTGCTTCAAGAATTTGATATGGAAGTGAAAGATCGAGCTGGAAATGTCAATCATATAGCAGACCACCTGAGTAGGCTACCTTTAGAAACCAAGGGAGTACTTGATTTTGATATTATCTGTGATTCATTCCTTAACCAATCTCTATTTGCATTATCTGTTTCTCAACCATGGTTTGCTCACTTAGTTAACTATATTGCTACTAGTCTAATCCCTTCTCACTTGACCACCTTTCAGGCTCAAAAGCTTAGGAGCAAAGCTTCCTATTATATTTGGGATCTACTGCACTTATGGAGGTTATGTTTTGACCAAGTAATTAGACGGTGCATTCCAGAAGTAGAAGCTCGAGCCATTCTGGAGGCTTGCCATGATACATTATGTGGAGGGCACTTCAGTGCTAGAAAAATAGCTAGGAAGGTTTTAGATGCAGGATTTTACTGGCCCACCTTATTTAGAGACGCATTCACTTTTCGTAAGGCATGTGATAAATGCCAACGGTTTGGGGGGGTTAGTAGACGGAACGAAATGCCACAACAACCTATTTTGGTCTGTGAGATCTTCGATGCTTGGGGGATAGATTTTATGGGCCCCTTTCCACCTTCCCACGGTTACACCTACATTCTCCTAGCTGTAGATTACCTTTCTAGGTGGGTAGAAGCCATCCTCACACGTAAAGATGATACACCTACGGTTTCCAAATTTCTAAAGTCTACCATCTTCAGTAGATTCGGGGTACCTAAAGTGCTAATAAGTGATTAGGGAACCCACTTCTGCAACAAGTTACTCAATAACTTGTTGGCAAAATATGGGGTTTCCCATAGAGTGTCCACCCCTTATCATCCTCAAACCAATGGTCTGGCTGAAGTATCAAATTGAGAGATCAAACGCATCCTGGAACGGATTGTCAAGCCCTCTAACAGAGACTAGAGCTTGCAACTAGATGATACACTGTGGGCCTACCGCACTGCCCAGTTGGTATGTCTCCGTATCGAATCATCTATGATAAGTCCTGTCACATTCCGGTGCAGCTGGAGTATTGATCATATTAGGCGGTTAAGAGCTGTAACGCCGATTTAGAGGAAGTTAACACAAGGTTTGGCCCACATCGTCAAAAGGGTAATTGTCTTTGTAAGCAGAATAACCCGAGTGGCGACAAGGGGGGAGGCAGTAATGGAAATGGATGTTTTCAGCGGTAAAGGAGTGGTGGACAAGGACATTGCTAAAGTCAATGATCATGGAGCCATGGAAATGGGCATAGGTGTAAAAATGGCGAACAAAAGTGTCATTGCTCATAGAACGCTCCTGGACCAAACCGGTCAATTGGGAGGATCGGAGCTGGCAGACAAAAGGGTTATTTGGATGGTCTAAGGGGAAAGGTCGCTCCTTGAGGAGAGGTCTTTGGTCAATCTTTTGATATAACTCTTCAAAAGTATACTCATCCCCAGAATCAGATTCAGACACAGGCACAGGGTTCTTAGTACGAGGTGTCACATCTAGTACTATGGTAATTAGGAATAAGGAATATTCCTCAATAATTAAGGGTCAAAAGTAACAAGGAGAAATAGAAGAATTTTGGTGGAAAATAATTAGTATGATTTTCCAAGCCAATTATGGAAATTTGACTAATTAAGAAAAATTGGTCAAGAATGATTATGGAAAAATATTTTCAAGCCTCAGAAAATTAAGGAAAAATAAGGATGATATCCTTGAGAATTATATGGGATTTTAAAATTGGTTTTATGACCAAATTGCCCTTAGAGAAATTATAAAGGAATTTAAGGGCGATTTAAGCTAGTTTAAGGTCTTTTATTTGGAAAATTCCGAATAAATATTTTTAAGAAGGATCAAATCCCAAGAAAATTTCTATGATATCTCAAGGTATTATAAGAGATTATGGAATCAAAAGAAGACCCTCAAGTATCCAAGATTTTTCCCAATTTCTTTGAAAAGAGGAAAAATCACTAAAGAGAAGGAATTAAATTTGAGACAAAAAGGGCAATTTGGGAAGATAAAAATGAGGAGAATAATTTATGGATCTGACAGAAAATAATTACAGAGGCCAGAGCACTATAATTATAGAAAAGAAGTTAAACCCGGATCTAAATTAAGTTATGAATTTTTGAAGTTGGGCCAGAAAACTGGATTTTTACCCAATGAACAGTAAAAATCCGAAAATCGGCGTTTTCCATATATTTTTGAGCCCAAGACCATCCAAAATGGTCTAAATTGGTTTTAATTAAATCCTAAGTGGATCCGATAGTAAGGTGTTACATTTTTGGTATCAGAACGGAGGTTCTGGCATAGGATAGAATGCTCTGCTTAGTTAATATGTCAGTTAGAAGGAAAATTGACATATTATTACAGGAGTTGTGATGGAAAACACCATGAATTGGAATGCTAGATCTGAGAAGTCAGTTAATGTTTAGGATGTTAACATGACCGATCTCACCAAAGAGGATCCAGTGGGATGGACTATAGGGACTGCTAGCCCAGGATACTCAAGAAAAGAATCCAACAATTATCTAGAGCACGGGGCCAACCTTTTAGGGGTTACTATTAAGGATTTAATGAACTTTCCTAGACCCAATAACCCGGTGGATCCCATAAATGATTTGTACCAGGAACCAGTGGACCCTAGTTGTGACATCAGTTTTGCAGACAACTTGTGACCCCAAGTGTACATCCAAGCAACATCCCCGAACCTAGTACCAAGCCAGGGATACCCCTGACACCCAGAGTACCTATCCCTATTTGACTGAGCCTAAGATTCATAGTCAAGATCAGTTGAGAGAGAAGTTGGAATTCTTGGGTCGACATATCAGGAAAGATGAGGATCAACATGACCCAAACATTTACCTAGAATACCTTCAGGGAGTAAAGGTGTTATATCAGACTCAAGGACTGGGTAACCCTTATCTAGACACCAAAGATTGGATCTTGATGATGACGGATATGCTCCTGTTCATACCCTGATGGCAGAATGAGTTCTGTTATTTGGATCAGACAGTAGGATCCAATGCTGAGTTAATCAAGAGAAAAGCAAGCATAATTGACCTTCCAACTAAGATTCAAGCTTGGTAAGTTGTTCTAAGATGATTCCTTGCTTGTTTACTTAAGTTGTATGGTTGAAAATCATAGTTTTCCTTCTCTTTTGATGCTAGCCGAAACATATATATTGTAGAGGAGGAAGTTTTATGGTTCAATCTTGCTAGAACATCTCAAAACATGATAGATCCTAGTGGTTACAAGAGTTTATAGGTTGATTTTAAAGTGTTTCTTTGATATCTCTCCTAAAGTTCATTTTGGTCAAAGCAAGATCTAGACCCTAAGATGTGTTTTTCAAATTTTTGAGGCTTCCATTGTGTTCAAAATGAAAACTGGTGTAGGGTAAACCTAAAGAACAAGTGTTGGAAGCCATAGAATCAAAGTTGAAATTTTTGGATTTTAAACCCTAATGGTTCGGTCAAGCTAAAACTGAAAGAAGGAATTTTATTTTGTTAAATCCAAGTAGATATTTGGAATCTACATAAAAAATCATGTAGGAATGAGTCAAGAGAAAATTTTTAAGGTTTATGGAAATCAACTCTAAAAATTCAAGAACAAAGATGAAAGCTTTAAGGGGTTTAGGAGTTACTTGAGTTATGTTATTGATTTTTATGTGGAATGGTTGATGATTCTTGCTGCCCTTTTTTTATGGATTTCCATGTTAGGGTTTGGCATTTGTGGAAGCAAGAAGGAAGAACAAGAAAATCAAAGAGCATTGGATTAAGGTAGTAAGATTTAATTAACCCTAATGTTGAGTGTTGCATTGAGTGCTATGCAATTTCATGTGCTATTATGTGGTTGAACTAAATGATGATGATGATGATGATTGTGTAGCTATACTCCTTGCTTTATGTGCCTTGGCTATTGCATGTTAGAGTGCTACATGTATAAGGTAAAGTAGTTCCCTATTAATAGTAAAAGGTTGGAATGCTTGTAATTGATGCATATTAATGTTTTGGTTGATTGATCTTGCTACTGGGATTTCTTAAAATCTCATCCCCCAAATATAATCTAACATTTAGGGTCTGAAACTCCCAAGAGCAAGCTACAGATTGGAGGCTAAATTTGTTAGAAACAATCTCACCCAAGAGGGGGGTGAATTGGGTGAGTTACAAAAATTTTAAATTAAATGCGTGACAGTATTGAATAAAAAACAGAGAGTCAGAGTCAGGAGAAATTTCACCGCAGAGGGAAGACACAAGATTTATACTGGTTCGGTCTTAACCACTTGACCTACTTCCAGTCCTCAGAACACCTCTGAGTATTTCACTATCTTCCAAGATCGACAGGGCTCTTGGTGCCTCGGTACAGTAATTGAATCGCTCAATCACTCCCCCTTACTCCCGTAAGGATACAAGCCCTCTCAAGAGTCCACACTCTTGAGTATCACTCAAGTATTTAATAAGAGTAGTAATTGGCTCTCTTACAGAGTGAATTTAATGATGAACACTGATGCTCGGTAATATCGCGGAAAACAGAGTATTGAATGCTAGACTTAATAATCGCAGGTGGTAGTTCCGGTATTCAATCTCTTCATTAATGCTTCTTCGCGCCTTTTATAGTTGAGGTCGTTAATTAGTCGTTAGACGGAAGAGCTTCTAGCCGTTGTGACTCAGTTTGCGTGTTTCGCCGGTTTCAACGGTTCCGCCATTAATGCGTCTGAGCTTCTGACACTGTAGATTGCAGTTTACGTAATCCCGTTGAAGAGCCGTTGTATTCTTTCTCAGTAATCTGCATATTTTAAGCTTTAAACAAGTAAGAGTCTTGCGGTGTAGACTTTATACATGAACCAAGAAGAGAAAACGAATTTATCATTCAATGATTTTGGATGAAACGATTTATCTGTAAAAAGAGCAGAAAGACATTCTGGATATGTTTGATCGAAGAGATGATCGATTACTTGTTGATAAATCATGTTATCGATAAACAGAATGAAGACTTTTCGAATTAGTTCAACAATATTATCGATCAAGTGTTGGATCATTGACTTTAAGAATTATCATAGTAAACAGAAATCGTTCCATGATCGAACACTTGTTTGATCGAACAGATTATCGATAATTCAAATGTTATTGAAATGAAACTTCAGTCATTGATGATCGAACAACTTATCGATAAATGTAGAATAGGTAATGTTATCGATAAATCATGAGTATGAATATATTCAGTGAAAGACACAGACTATCTGAAATGATCGAGCAGGTGATTGATCAATGAATATTCGAACAAGTGATCGAATAAAGTGAGAAAATAAATTTAATCCTGGAAGGTAAAGAGACTGATTATCGATCAAGTTTTGTGAAAACATGAGTTTCAGGAAATTGGATGATCGATCATATTATCGAAAAGTCAATGATCGAAAAGGTGATCGAAAAATGGTTCAACATAAGTTAATGCGAATATAGCAATCCTCAGACTCTTTATCGATCATGTTATGTGAAAAGATATTTATGCAAACAAGTTTAAATTATCGATAATGTTATCGATAATTTGGTTGCAGGAAAAACTAAATATGAGTAGATAAGGACATTGATTATCGATCATGTGATCGATAAGTTTATGATTGATAAGATTATCGATCCATCAGTAAAGATGATTACCTGCATTCAGAGAGTTAGTGCATAATGATCGATCAGGTGATCGATAAGCAAATGATCGAAAATATGATCGATAAATGGTAACAGAATTAATGTGCAGAACAAGTAGATTGTGTTACCTCTTATCGAAGTCGTTATAGATAACTGATTTATCGATCATGTGATCGATAAATATACTTCAGATTTGGTTCCTTTTATCAGTAACTCGTTTTTTATCTGATGTTATCGATCAGGTGATCGATAATTAGTCGTAATCTTGTGTGATTTCTATGTTAGCGATAATCGAACATTTTATCGATTAACCACTTATCGAATAGTTCTTCGATCAAGATACCTACTATAAAACTGCTTTAAACTTGAACAATTATCTGTAACCTTAGCGATAACCGATTTATCGATCAGTTGATCGATAAACATACTTAACCCAAATTATCTGACTTTGTTATCATCAAAACTATAATCCTAACATTCTCCCCCTTTTTGATGATGACAAAACATAAGTTATAAATCAACTATCAAAGAAAAACATCAACCAGTTTCATAACCTCAAAATACGTGAAAAAGCAAATAAATATCAAGAAAAATATTATCGATAGAATCACTAACCAGTTCCACAAAGGTGACAGAAAGAGAGATAACATAAAGTCATAAATAAAGCCATAGAAAGTCATAGAATCATAAAGCAACTCATAAAACCATAAAGAAACTACGAGACATTATCAGTTTTCTTCTCCCCCTTTTTGTCAGCATCAGATGAGGGGGAAGAGGTAGGAACCAAAGGAATGGTCAGGGGAATAGGGAGAGGAGGAAGGGGAAAAAGTGAAGAAAAAGATGGAAAATGAAAGGAGGGAACAGGTTGGGGTATAGTGATAAGAGCAAGAGTAGTAGGGACTGGAACAGAAGTAGATGGAACAGAAGGAGAAGTGGTGGAAATAGGAGAAGTGGGTAAGGGAGAGGAAGTAGGTGCAGGCTCAGGGTGAGGTGGAGAGGGTGGATGAAAGAGGAGATCCTCATAGCTGAAGCTTGTGCTAGGTGCAGTGAAATGCTGGCAGAGAGAGGTAACCAAGCCTTTAAGCTCTTGAAGTTCCTTGTCCACTGAATTAAATCTCTCTGTAACTTCTCTTTCCAAAACCACCATAGCTTGTTGGTGAAGATCCAGAATCTTAGAAATGCCCTCAAACTTCCGATCAGAAATTTCCCCATAGTCTCTGGCAGTGGAGTAGACTCTGGACTCAAATGCGCGAAGCTCAGCCTGAAACATTTCCCTGAGGGATCTCTCCATAAAAGATGGACCAGGGGTATGAGATGGAGCAACAGTGGATTCAGCTTCATCCTGGGTCCGAGATGTACTAGCAGCAGGTTGCTTTCCCTTATCCTGTTGAGATACTTTCTGTGATGGTGTAAAGGGAACAGAGATCCTCATTTTGTGGAGCTGAGTGAGGCCAAAACCAGGAACCTTGGTCTTGAGTTCCCCAGGCTCAAATGGAGCAATGTTATGTGCCTGAAGGAAGTAGGTGGCCAGCTGAGGATAGGGAATTGGGGTTGATCTGGACTTATTAAGAACAAAGTCCTTCATCTCAGAATAAAAAGATCCCCAATATTAATCTTTTCCCCACTAATAATCCAGGCTAAGAGAAGATAATCATCCTGAGTGAGATGTGAGAAACTGCCGGATTTGTTTACCATGCTCCTAGAATAGATGTAATGGATGATCCTATAGAAATCACACATCTGCTTAGGGGCAAAATTCAGCTCACCGGGGTAATCACTACTCTGCATTAAAATTCTGTAAGCCTTTACTTCATTCATGTCGCCACCTCGCACAAAATCTTGAGTCCCTAGCAGCTCATTTATTTTGTCACTTGTGAGTTTAAAGGATCTGCCTCTCAGTCTAATTTTCAGACAATTTTCTATAAGATTGTCTTTATCATCATATTTTTCTACTGATTCCATATTACAGTAGAACCTTTTAACCACTTCAGGGCAGTATTCACCACCAATGATTAACCAATTTGAATAATGCTGCAGTGGGTCACTTAAGTCAAGATCAATCTGTTTGTTTTTCCTCAGACCCTCTAAATCCACAGATACCACGGGACAGAATTTTCTATTGGCAAAATCAGCTTTATACTTTGCTACATTAACTTCATTATCGAGATTGCTAGTTAATAACTCAGAAAATTCAGTGGATATACCTTCAGGAGGAATTTCCCGTGCGACTCCTTCACTTGCCCTCTGCTTCTTCTTTCTTGGTTGCTTGGGGATAGATATGTTCAAAGCGGATTCCACGGCTTTCTGAACTGAGGCACCATCATCCGACTCGGTCTCTGATTCTTCAGTCACTATCGGTAATTTTGATTTGGACCGGGGAGATTTTCTGAGAGAGGTCGGTTGCTCTTCTGCCCGACTCTCACGAATTTTCAGAGTAGCCTTCTTCTTCGTTGGTTCCTCCCTTACCTTCGGTCTATAGCGTTTTCGAGTACCCGAAGTAGTGGTGTCGCTTGATTGAGGTTGTTTCTCCTGCCCTTCTTCCCTTTCTACATTTGGCTGTTTCACCCGAGCCATTTCGGAAGTACCGAGTGGTTTCTGACAGATTAATCGGTTGAAAACGGCGATTTTGAGCTGGGTGAAGGTTGGAAATGTAGCAGAGATGGATTCGAGTGGAAGAAAGGTTGAAGGATTTAAGAGAGTGGTGAATCCTGACCATTACGTGAAACAGGGGACCGGTATTTTTCGAGTTAGGGTTCGAAAAACTGACAATGGGGTTTCAAAACAGTACCGTTAAAGTCTTCGGAATTATCGATCAAGTTATCGATCATTCCTTGATCGATCACGTGTTCGATAATTATGAAGAACACACTTGAACATAGAGCAGAATTATCGATTACGTTATCGATCATGCATTTATCGGACATATTATCGATAAAGTCAGTAAAAAGAAATGCGTACCTGATCTATTTTATTGATCATCTGTTCGATAATTAAACTTATCGGTCAGCTTATCGATTAATGCTTACCAATTTTGAAGGATGGGTCTCGAATCCTTGAGGCTCTTGATCGATGTTCTGATCGATAGGGCATTTATCGATCACATTATCGATAATTGTTGAGTTGGAGCAGTTCCCTTTCTTTACAAAGTGAATTTATCGATCAGGTGATCGATAAATTATCTTCTTCTTGCCTTCAGGATTATCGATCAATTGATCGATAATCTTATACTCTGTTTACCTCTGTTTTTCTTCATCGAAACAGAGCTTCCTGCAAAACAAATTTCTACATGCTCTGATGCTTAAGTTAGTTATTTTATCATCAAAACAATAAATTTAAACAATTAATTTTGAGAGATAGCATGAGATTTCTTACAGTTCATTGGGATTTACCATTCCCAATTCTCTTCTGAAGAAGTTAAACTTCTGTTGATCTAGAGGTTTCGTGAAGATGTCGGCTATCTGATATTCAGTGGGGATGAACTCAACCTTTACATCTTTCTTTTGGACATGGTCCCGAATGAAGTGATGTCGGACATCGATGTGTTTGGTTCGAGCATGATGGACTGGATTCTTGGATAGACTTATCGTGCTCGTATTATCACATAAGATTGGAATCTCGCGTAAGTTGATTCCTAGATCTTGTATTTGTTGCTTTAGCCATAAGATCTGAGCACAACAGCAGGCAGTGGCTACATATTTTGATTCCGTTGAGGAGATTGCCACTGTGTTTTGCTTTTTACTTGACCATGAGACAAGACATCCTCCAAAGAATTGACATTGTCCACTGGTGCTTTTTCTGTCTGTTTTATATCCACCGTGATCTGCGTCTGAGCATCCCATTAGATATTCGGTTCCTCTTTTTGGATACCAGATTCCTAAATTTTGAGTTCCTACAAGATATCTGAGTATCCTCTTGACGGCTTCTTCATGTGACTCTTTTGGAGCTGACTGATATCTTGCACACATTCCCACACTGAATTGAATATCTGGTCTACTTGCAGTGAGGTATAGTAAAGAACCAATCATCCCTCTATATCTTGTTAGATTTATGTCTTTCCCGTCTTCGTCCACATCAAGCGAACAGGTTGAGCTCATGGGAGTCTTTACACTTTTGGCATTCTCCATTCCAAATTTCTTCAGTAACTCCTTCACATATTTCGTCTGGGATATAAATATACCATTTTTCTTTTGTTTGATTTGTAATCCCAGAAAGAAGTTTAGTTCTCCCATCATGGACATCTCGAATTCTCCCTGCTTAAGCTTAGCAAATTCTTGACAGAGATCTTCGTTAGTAGCACCGAAAATAATATCATCTACATATATTTGAACAATCAAAAGATCTTTCTTACTTCTTTTAATGAAAAGTGTGGCATCCACTTTACCTCTTTCAAAACCTTTTTCTATCAGGAAGTTGCTAAGTCGTTCATACCAAGCTCTAGGAGCTTGTTTCAAACCGTACAAAGCCTTTTTAAGTTTGTAAACATGATTAGGAAAATTTGAATTTTCAAAGACGGGAGGTTGTTCGATAAACACTTCTTCTGATATGTAACCGTTCAGAAATGCACTTTTAACATCCATTTGAAATAGTTTGAAATCTTTGATGCAAGCAAATGCCAAAAGAACTCGTATGGCTTCTAATCTGGCTACAGGAGCATACGTTTCTTCATAATCGATTCCCTCTTCTTGATTATAGCCTTTGGCTACCAATCTGGCTTTGTTCCTGACGATCTGTGCGGATTCATCGAGCTTGTTTTTGAATACCCATTTGGTGTCAATGACCGGATGGTCTTCTGGTCTGGGTACCAATTCCCAAACTTGATTTCTCTCAAATTGATTAAGCTCTTCCTGCATTGCAACTATCCAGAATTCATCTGATAGTGCTTCGTCAATACTAGAGGGTTCAATGTGAGATATGAATGCAGAAAAAAGAACTTCATTGACTATTTGTCTCCGGGTTTTGACCCCTTCATTGACTTTACCAATGACTTGTTCCAGAGGATGATCTCGGTTATGTCTCTATGCCTTTGGCTGTTCTAGATTTTCTTGTAAAGAGGGATCGTTTAAATCATCCCTGTTTTCTGAAACGGTTTCTGAAAATAATTTGTTCGAATTTTTGTTCAAATCCAGTTTTTGAAAATTTTGAACGATTTCAGCATCATCATCTACAGGTTTCGAAATTGCTTCAGTTTCAGCAAACACTACATGAATTGATTCTTCTATTGTAAAAGTTCGTTTATTGAAAATTCTGTATGCTTTACTACGATTAGAGTAGCCAAGAAACAAACCCTCATCAGCTTTAGGATTGAATTTACCCAAGTTTTCTTTGTTGTTGTTGTGGATATAGCATCTGCTCCCAAAGATCCTTAGATGTGTCAGATTGGGTTTTCTCCCCTTGTACAATTCATATGGCGTTTTTCCGAGCAGTGTTCTGATGTAGGCTCTATTAGATATATAGCAAGCTGTGCTCATTGCTTCTGCCCAGAATACTTGTGAGACCCCTTTCTCATTCAGCATTGCTCTAGCCATTTCCGTGAGTACTCTATTCTTTCGTTCAACTACTCCGTTCTGTTGAGGAGTCCTTGGTGCAGAAAAGTTGTGGTCAATTCCATGTTCCTCACAATAGTCTGCAAATTCGTTGTTTTCAAATTCTCCTCCGTGATCAGACCTGATTGACACAATAGATATACCTTTCTCATTTTGAACCTTTTTGGCAAAAACAATGAAAGCATTAAATGTTTCATCTTTAGAGGAAAGAAACAAAGTCCAGGTAAACCTCGAATAGTCATCAACTATTACAAGAGTATACAGATTTCCTCCAAAGCTTTTTACTCTTGATGGACCGACCAAGTCCATGTGAATCATTTGGAGTGGTCTTTCAGTTGAAACTGTCTTCTTTGATTTAAACGAAGACTTTGTTTGTTTACCTTTTTGACATGCATCACAGATATCATTACGTTCATACTGGATTTTTGGTAAACCAACAACTAGATCCCTTTTTATTAATTTTGAAAGTTGATTCATGTTGACATGTGCAAGTCGTTTGTGCCAAATCCAACTTTCCTCCTTTTTACTAATAAAGCAGTTTTCAGATGTTTTGGAATCAATTTGAAGTGTATAACAGTTACCGTCCCTCGGAGCTCTCAGCTTTGTATTTAATTCTTCTTTCTTCAAGGGTAGGTCATCTTTGCTTATGATTAAGCATTCTTCAGAGTCAAAGATCACCCAGTTGTTTTTGTCCGCACTCTGACTGACACTAAGGAGATTATGACATAGACCTTCCACGTAGTACACGTCTTCGACCTTCATGCCTATGCTACTTCCGATTTCTCCAATTCCAGCAATTTTTCCCGATTGGTTTCCTCCGAAGCTTACTTTTCCTCCGTCTTTTGGTTTGAGTGATGTAAACTTCTCAGTGTCACCCGTCATGTGTCTGGAGCATCCACTGTCTATATACCACTTATTTGTTCTGGATGCCTTGAGACATACCTGCAAAATTACAATCATGTTTTAGGTACCCATACCTTCTTGGGTCCTTTTTGGTTAGTATGAGTTATCTTTGGTACATAAGTACCTTTGGGCACCCATTTTAATGTTCCGTAATCTCCTTTCTTCTTATAGTAACAAGAAGAAGTTGAATGGCCTTTACGGTTGCAGTGAGAGCAAAGTGCAAATGGATTTGAAGAGTGCACAGAATTTCTAAAATATGTAAGATATGATCTACCACTACTCTTTTTCTTTCCTTTTGACTTATCCTGGGTTGGATCGTATCCTATACCAGTTTTGTCCATAGAACACCGTTGAGCTCCTAGGATCACCTTAAGCATTTCGCTACCTTTAGTGAATTTTTCTAAGGTTCTGGTAAGATCTTTAATCTTTCTTTCGTTCTTTTCACAACTTTTGTAAGTCGAAGTCGAGTCTATATTGACTTCAACTTTTGATTGTTGATCTTCTAAAAACTTTATCCTTTTCTTAGAGCTTACTAACTCCTTTGCAATTCTTACTAATTCTAAATGTAAAGCATTGTATTCGGACTGTAATTCATCATAAGATGGTTCAGAAATTATTACCTCGTCTGTTTCTGATTCCTCATTTTCTTGGGCCACTAGACAGATGTTAGCGGTTTCTTCTGTAGGGAATTGAAAGACGACGCGCAGCGGAAAAATTTTAAAACTTTCAATCCCTTTCCGGATCTACCGATCGCGTTTAAGTCAGGTAGTAAGAAGCATTACCTTTAGGCGTTCGATTCCCTGGTGACTTGATGATTCGGCCGTTCAGGATGCTTCTGCTCGCCTCCTGTGTCGTTCGAAGTCGACAACTCCGGTCGGCTTCCTCTACCGGTATCCACACGAGTAGCCCTCTACCTCGAACGGCGTGCCAGCGCCTATGTCCGTCTAGGGTTTTAGGAGTCCGTCCTCTCACCTCTCTTAGGCCGTCTCTTAGGTGTTGGTTCTCTCTTAGTTAAACCCTAGCTCCTCATATCAAATATATAGGATGCTATATAGGTTTAATTAATAATATTTAATTTCGAAATTAACTCTAAATTAATTCCGAAATTAATACAATATCAAATATTGCCTAATCAGATAAGAGAACAATTAAATAAATATGGTTTAAATTAAATCCGTCTCACAGATTTAATTCTCCTATTTATTTAATAAAGAGATGACGGAATTAATTTGTATATATTTAATTTATCCTTATAAATTAAATCTAACAATTAATATCTCTTATATTTATATATATATACGAATTTATATATATATATATATACACACGTCCACCCTATATTATTCATTGAATCTGAACATATCTTAGATTCAATGAATCTGGACATCATAACTCGTGTCGGGCTATTTTGTGTGCGACCCTGTAGGCCCATATGAAGTTGGCAGTGGGCCATTAACTATAATGACCCACAAGTCGTAAGCGGTCTCTAGCAAGACATCACGACTACCCAAATCATATGAGGATCATTGAACGATGCAACCTTTCATACAACCATATCACGTCCCTTTTGTCTCACGACATTTTTGGTCATGGATGAGGCATGGAGAACGTCATCCTCCTATCCATGACCGTTACTTTCTCGATCCCTGAGTAGTCTGAGTATAGAAACGGAACTACCTTTCCATTATAGTATGGCCATACATTTCTCAGACTGACTCATCGAGGGGCCCAGTAATGTCTCTCTACGAATGTGAGGGACAAATTCCATCTTGACCATTCACATTCCTACGCATGAAAAACCACTAAGCCTGAACATAGTCTTTATGATCACTCGGTCAAAAGTGACTTTTGACTAGGTCAAAGCTAAGCGTTTCTCATGTATGAATCCATGATGATCTCAGGTCAAAGGGCACAGTGACATGGTTTGTATATGAGAGAAGCTTATGACTTAACCCATGCAGCTCTCTCATAGCGGGTCGGTCCAACACCTTGTACTCTTACATGTGCCTATGACTTTAATTTATATCTCTATATATCTTTAAAGTCATACTGGTCTTATTTCATCCTTGCTCCCACATAGATGATCGACCAGGGACATTTAGGATAAACCATGAGTTATCCAAGGATAGTTATCACAGCAAACATGCAAATAATATGATAACGTAATTAATAAATTCATAAATTAACAATGTTCAAAACATAATGATTGGCCCCTAGGGCACAATTTCCAACATCTTCATCATCACTTCCTTCTTCTTCATCCGAAGAACTGTCTCCCCAGATTGATGTGACGAAGGCTTTCTTCTTTCTGAATCTTTCTTTCTTCTTTTCTTTGTCCTTCGTTCTGGAGAGTTGGGGACATTCCGCCTTGATATGTCCTGGCTTCTTACATTCGAAGCAAATGATTGGATCCTTTGGTTCGTTCGGATATGAAGAAATTCTGCGTTTCGGCTGGAACTTCTTTCCGGTTCTGTTTTTGTAGAATTTCTTGAACCTTCTGACTATAAGCCCCATTTCATCATCCTCAAGATCATCTTCATTATCATCTTCGCTCTCTTGAGTTTTAAGAGCGATGCTTTTCCGGTTCTTCTCATTCATCTCCTTTTTGTATTTTTGCTTGCTCTCATATTCAGCGAGGCTCCCGAACAGCGCTGCGACAGAACCAATGGATTCTCCTTTGGTTTCTTCAATAGCTGTTACTTTCGGTTCCCATTCTTTTGTGAGACCCCTCAGTATTTTCCTCACTTGATCTTCTTGACTATATTTCTTCCCAAGTGCAGTGAGGTGGTTTATGAGATGTGAGAATCTGACTTCCATGTCTCGGATACTCTCTCCTTCCTTCATTCTGAATAATTCGAATTCGGTGGTGAGAGTGTTGATTCTGCTCTGTTTTACACCGGTGGTTCCTTCATGAGCTATCTCCAGAGCCTCCCACATTTCCTTCGCGGTTTCCAGACTTGAGACTCTGAAATATTCCCTCTGGTTAAGTGCACACGTGAGTATGTTGATAGCTTTGTCATTTAGAGTCACCAGCTTTTTGTCTTCCTTATCGAACTCCCTGGGACTCTTGCGTACTTGCTGGCCATCTATTGTTTTCATTGGGACATAATTGCCGTGTTCTATTACGTCCCACAAACCATACTCTGTGGCCTTGATGAAGATTTTCATCCTCATTTTCCAGAAGGTATAGTTTTCTCCACTGAAGCCTGGCGGTTTGGATGTTGAACATCCTTCCGGTAGCACGCTGTCTCTGAATCCTGCCATTAGATCTCTCTTCGGACTGTTAAATCCTTAATGAAGAGACCTGCTCTGATACCAAATGTTAGAAACAATCTCACCCAAGAGGGGGGTGAATTGGGTGAGTTACAAAAATTTTAAATTAAATGCGTGACAGTATTGAATAAAAAACAGAGAGTCAGAGTCAGGAGAAATTTCACCGCAGAGGGAAGATACAAGATTTATACTGGTTCGGTCTTAACCACTTGACCTACTTCCAGTCCTCAGAACACCTCTGAGTATTTCACTATCTTCCAAGATCGACAGGGCTCTTGGTGCCTCGGTACAGTAATTGAATCGCTCAATCACTCCCCCTTACTCCCGTAAGGATACAAGCCCTCTCAAGAGTCCACACTCAAGTATCACTCAAGTATTTAATAAGAGTAGTAATTGGCTCTCTTATAGAGTGAATTTAATGATGAACACTGATGCTCGGTAATATCGCGGAAAACAGAGTATTGAATGCTAGACTTAATAATCGCAGGTGGTAGTTTCGGTATTCAATCTCTTCATTAATGCTTCTTCGCGCCTTTTATAGTTGAGGTCGTTAATTAGTCGTTAGACGGAAGAGCTTCTAGCCATTGTGACTCAGTTTGCGTGTTTCGCCGGTTTCAACGGTTCCGCCATTAATGCGTCTGAGCTTCTGACACTGTAGATTGCAGTTTACGTAATCCCGTTGAAGAGCCGTTGTATTCTTTCTCAGTAATCTGCATATTTTAAGCTTTAAACAAGTAAGAGTCTTGCGGTGTAGACTTTATACATGAACCAAGAAGAGAAAACGAATTTATCATTCAATGATTTTGGATGAAACGATTTATCTGTAAAAAGAGCAGAAAGACATTCTGGAAATGTTTGATCGAAGAGATGATCGATTACTTGTTGATAAATCATGTTATCGATAAACAGAATGAAGACTTTTCGAATTAGTTCAACAATATTATCGATCAAGTGTTGGATCATTGACTTTAAGAATTATCATAGTAAACAGAAATCGTTCCATGATCGAACACTTGTTTGATCGAACAGATTATCGATAATTCAAATGTTATTGAAATGAAACTTCAGTCATTGATGATCGAACAACTTATCGATAAATGTAGAATAGGTAATGTTATTGATAAATCATGAGTATGAATATATTCAGTGAAAGACACAGACTATCTGAAATGATCGAGCAGGTGATTGATCAATGAATATTCGAACAAGTGATCGAATAAAGTGAGAAAATAAATTTAATCCTGGAAGGTAAAGAGACTGATTATCGATCAAGTTTTGTGAAAACATGAGTTTCAGGAAATTGGATGATCGATCATATTATCGAAAAGTCAATGATCGAAAAGGTGATCGAAAAATGGTTCAACATAAGTTAATGCGAATATAGCAATCCTCAGACTCTTTATCGATCATGTTATGTGAAAAGATATTTATGCAAACAAGTTTAAATTATCGATAATGTTATCGATAATTTGGTTGCAGGAAAAACTAAATATGAGTAGATAAGGACATTGATTATCGATCATGTGATCGATAAGTTTATGATTGATAAGATTATCGATCCATCAGTAAAGATGATTACCTGCATTCAGAGAGTTAGTGCATAATGATCGATCAGGTGATCGATAAGCAAATGATCGAAAATATGATCGATAAATGGTAACAGAATTAATGTGCAGAACAAGTAGATTGTGTTACCTCTTATCGAAGTCGTTATAGATAACTGATTTATCGATCATGTGATCGATAAATATACTTCAGATTTGGTTCCTTTTATCAGTAACTCGTTTTTCTATCTGATGTTATCGATCAGGTGATCGATAATTAGTCGTAATCTTGTGTGATTTCTATGTTAGCGATAATCGAACATTTTATCGATTAACCACTTATCGAATAGTTCTTCGATCAAGATACCTACTATAAAACTGCTTTAAACTTGAACAATTATCTGTAACCTTAGCGATAACCGATTTATCGATCAGTTGATCGATAAACATACTTAACCCAAATTATCTGACTTTGTTATCATCAAAACTATAATCCTAACAAAATTATGGTGTCACACCATAAAAATTCGTGGACATTTGGTTATGTATAAATATCAATGGTTGGTGTTGTAATCCCTAAGCAGGATGTCAGTTTAAAGCTACGTTTTATTAAGTTACCAAACGAATCTCTACACGAAATTTAGTATGATTAGAGTTGACATTGTGAACTTCAAATTTATAGGCAGCACATTAAAAATGGCCAACTATATGATTTTTAATGGTTTTTCAAAGTTAAGGTTCAGAATCTGGAAAAAGGATTTTTGCCAAATGGATAGAGGTAAATTTCACAAAAACCTGACGCTTTTTCCAATGGAATTGGTTCATAAGATTATTTTTTCTTGAAAAAGCATTCAAATATATTTTTATAGAATTTTGAACCACTCTATTTTGATTTTTCTAGATTAAGTTATGAATTTTTGAAGTTGGGCCAGAAAACTGGATTTTTACCCGATGAACAGTAAAAATTCGAAAATAAGCGTTTTTCATGGATTTTTGAGCCCAAGACCATCCAAGATGGTCTAAATTGGTTTTAATTAAACCCTAAGCAGATCCAATAGTAAGGAGTTACACGAGGCATACTCTGGACACAAGAAACAAAATACACTAAACAAAGACCAAACAGACAGCAACGAACACTACCCCAAAAAAACCAAAATTAACAACTCAGGCAATAGCAATTGGCTATGTAATGATTCATAGGTTTTCAATTTTACCAAAAACTTTCACAATTGAGTAAGAGAATCAAATAAAAACAAAATGCACCATGAATCATTAGATAGCCTAAGAGTAACGTAACCAAAATTTGAAGTGAAAAGGAACCCACCCAACCACAAACTAAAACAACAAAACAGAAAAACACTTAAACCCTAAGCAAAATAATAACTTCGAGCAAGAAGGAAACGGGCAAAAGAAAGAAAAGAAGGAGAAGAACTTACCAAATAGGAAGAAAGAGAAGAACTTTGCATAGAGAGGGAAGGAGGAAGGTGACAAAGGAGAACCAGGAACCAGCACCAGGGAGGAAGGGAAAGGAAGGTGTGCGAGGAGATGGAGAATGGGGAGTCGTCGGCCGCACGATGCTGAGGGGGAGGGAGCGTTACGAATGAAACCGAAGGGATAGGAGGGTTAAAGGTTAAGGGAAGGTGAAAAGACTAAAATGGGGTTAAGGGAATTGAATGGGTAGGCAGTTACAAAGGGCAAAGAGGTAATTGCACACTAAAATTCGGATTTTAAATGAAACGTTACACGCAGAAACCGAGAGTTCGCCGCGGCGAAGGTATTGTTCGCCTTGGTAAAACCCTCCCAAGGCGAGAAAATAAGGAAGAAGAGGGGCTTTGCTGAGGCGAAAGTATCCCGAGAGTAACACACAGAACTGGGGTGAGCTTCGCCGCGGTGAACGTTCACCGAGACCAACACACAAAAAACTGGGCAACTTCGCCACGGTGTAGGCAGGAGTTAGCCACGGTGAAAGTAGCCAAAGACGCCTCAAAATGAACAGAAACAACTAAGCAGCAGAGGAACACAATACAAAAACATAGGGGGCAGCTGGATACTTCAGAAACTTTTTAGGTATACAAAATGAGATCAATAGGTGCTCAAATAACACAAGATAAGGCAGCACAACACATAAAATTGAGTAGCAAACTTCTTTATTAATCAAAGACAGATAATACAGCAATTTGTTGCACTATAGCAATTAAGCACACAATGAGACAAGGCAGACATTCAAAATCAAGAAGGAAATCTTATTGAACAGGAAAATAACTAACTACACTAAGACTATACTATTGAGATGCTTTTTTCCTAACACTCAATCAGAATACCAAAACACAGAACATATCACGAGCAATCATAGGGTAAAGCTAAGTAAATGAGTGAAGGAAAGAAAAAACTTGAGAATTAAGGAGGCTTTTGATTCTCATGGTAGAGCTTCAGTAGATGGCCATTGACTTTTAGTCTAGCTCCAGTCTCCTCGTGCAAAAGCTCAACCATGCCAAAGTTGTGCACTCTTGTGACCGTGTAGGGCCCGTCCCACTTGGTGTTGAATTTTCCTTGCTTGAAAGTGAACTGGGCCTTCTACAATAATACTCGGTCACCCTCTTTGAAGTGTTTCTGTAGGATTCCCCGGTCATGCACGAACTTTGTTTTCTCCTTGTAGAGTCTGGAGTTTCATAAGCTTTAAGTCTAAGCTCCTCCAACTCTTGTAGTTGCAACTTCCTTTCCTTTCTGGCAGAGTCTATATTTACGTTACACTGCTTAACTGCCCAATAGGCCTTGTGTTTGAGCTCCACTGGTAAATGACAAGCTTTCCCAAAAACCAACCGGTAGGGGGACAAGCCAATAGGTGATTTGTAAGCTGTTCGGTAAGCCCATAATGCTTCTTCCAAACGTAAACTCCAGTCTTTCTTGGAAGGCTTTACCATCTTCTCCAATATGTGCTTCACCGCTCTATTTGAAATTTCAGCTTGACAATTGGTTTGGGGGTGGTAGGCAGTGGAGACTTTATGAGTGACACCAAATTTTGAAAACAGATTATCTACAATTCTATTACAGAAATGTGTACCCCTGTTACTCACTACAGCCTTAGGAATCCCATATCTACAGAAAATGTTTGATTTTAGAAATTTTGAAACAGCTTAAGCATAATCTTTTCTAGAAGGTATTGCTTCTATCCATTTGGACACATAATCAACAGCTAACAAAATATATACAAAACCAAAGGATGAAGGAAAGGGTCCCATAAAATCAATACCCTAAACATCAAAGATTTCGCAAAACAATAAAGGTTGTTGAGGCATCTCATGCCTTTTCCCTAACCCTCCAAAGCGTTGACATTTGTCCCAGGACCGACAAAATGTAAAAGAGTTTTTAAAAAGGGTTGGCCAATAAAATCCAGAATCTAAGATTTTCCTCGATGTTCTCCTTGCACTAAAATGACCCCCACAAACCATGGAATGGCAACCTGAAATGATGGGCTCAAAATCTTCATTTAGCACGCACTTCCTAATAACTTGATCACTACACATTCTCCACAGATGAGGTGCATCCCATATGTAGTGTTTTGACTCGCTTCGAAGCTTCTATGCCTGAAATCTAGACATAAAAGGAGGGGTGAGTCTAGTCATGAGATAATTGACAATATCAGCATACCAAAGCTCTTTAACAACCACAGCATATAAAGCAGAATTAGGAAAAGAATCACAAGTGAGTTCAGAAGAATCTACTCCCCTTGTGTTCTCTGGTAGCCTACTTAGGTGATCGGCTACTTGATTCACTGCCTCGGCTCTATCTTTTATCTCAATGTCAAACTCTTGCAGAAGCAAGGCCCACCGTATCAATCTTGGCTTGGATTGTGGCTTCTTGAAAAGATAGCGGATAGCCGCATGATCTGTAAACACAACCACTTGAGAATTGATTAGATATTGCCTGAACTTATCTAAGGCAAATACAATAGCAAACATCTCCTTCTTGGTGGTGGTGTAGTTTACTTGAGCTGGATCAAGTGTTTTAGAGGCATAAGCTATGACTTTGGATTGCTTCTCCTCCCTTTGACCAAGCATGGCACCTACTGAAAAATTAGAAGCATCACATGATAGCTCAAAGTGTAAATCCCAATTAGGTGCAGTTAAGATTGGAGGTGAAACAAGCATAGATTTAAGAGTATCAAAGGCATGTCTACAATTGTTATCAAAATTAAATTCCACATCTTTTTCAACAAAGTAGAAAGGGGTAGGGCAACTTTACTAAAATCTTTAATAAATTGCCAGTAAAACCCCGCATGCCTTAAGAAGGATCTCAAATCTTTAAGACAAGTAGGTGATTGAGCCCAATTATTCTATGTTATTTCATATCATTTTAAGAGTTTTTATCATAGGTTTTGGCTCCTTTTAATGATAATTGTGCTTAATTTTGATTAAGAGTCCTTACTTTGAGTTAGTGTCTTTTTGAGGGTAAAATTGTCATAATTAGTTATTAATTGTATTCAATTGATTTCTAGGACAATTGATGCTTCAAATTGTTGCTTTTCATTGTAGGACACATGAAAATTAGAGCCAAGATTGAAGACTAAAGCATTACACAACATGAGAGTTTCCAAGAAAATGCTGTGCTGTAGCAAAAAGTCTGAAAATGTGCATCAGTGGCTATTCTGGAATAGTTCGCCGGGGCAAACTTTTTGGTTCGCTGGGGCAAACTCTCAAAATCTCACTAGAATACCTCTCTGGAATAGTTCACCGGGGCAAACTTTTGAGTTCGCCGCGGCGAACCTCTTCGTATCAGTAACGTCAGATTCGGATCTAGAACGCAAAAATGGACCTTCTACTCATATGATCCGACCCCAGATGGACCCTAAAAGCCCTTAGAAACCCTATTTTCGACCTATTACTCCAATCTATCACCTCCAACACCTCTATTCTCCCATCCTCTTGCCTCTCCACCTCCATCTTCTTCCTCATCCATTTCCTTCACCTTTTCTTCATTTCATCTCATTTCCTTCCACTCCCAGATGCCATGGTTGATAGATTCACTTTGGTTGGAGTTTTTCTTGAAGCTATGGAGGGCTAGGGTTTATCAACTCTTGAAGATGGTGGAGTACCATGAGTTTCCAAGCTTCAAAGGGGAGTTTAGTTTCAGTTTTTCAATTTTTAGCTATGATTTATGGCTTTCTAGGTCTAGGAGTTGTAAATTGTTAGTTAAGAACTTGGGATTGTTACTGTAATCATTGGTTAATGATTTACTTTTGTAATTTGGATTGATTGATGTTGAATTTTGTGCTTAAATATATGTAGTTGCATATATGCTTATTGTAACTCTCATGATTCTCTCGTATCTTGCATGGTTATATTTCGGTACTGAGTTGATTGTGTGTTACATTGAGCCAATTGCATGATCATTCCAAAATTACACATTAGGGAAGCTTAACAATGCTTTCATTAATGTAAGCATTAGACTCAATGAGTTATTGAGGTTGTTATTTAGAAAACCTAATGATTTGTGAAACTCCCAATATTTTAAGTGAACTATGATTGCCATCAAAACCGTTTTCAAGAGATGTCCTATTATTCATTTCCATTCCATCATTATTATCTTAAAACACCAAAAATATAGTATCTTAGGTTTGTTTTCATTGCATTTAGTTTAGGCACCATTCATTTAAATCTTAAAAACCCAAAACCCCATTTCATTGCATTGCATGGCATTTACTCTAGCTTAGGTAATTAATAAAGGCTCCCAAAAGTGAAACGACCCGAGTTTGCACTATACTGCATAGCTTGGATTTATTTTTGATTGAGAACCCCAAGGCGAACGACAAAAAGGCTCTCGTCAAAATGGCGCCGTTGCCGGGGAGCCATTAAGTTGGTTCCTTAGGCTAGTTAACTGTCAACTTTGGTTGATTGGGGTTTTGTGAGCCTCTTAGGTTACATTTTTACATTGTGCATAATAGGTTTTGCATTGCATAAAAATTTTGAGATATACAAACAAAGATCTTGATTTTCTTCCCTTTTCATACTTTACATTCTGCATAAATCACTGTTTATGAGTTGTCTGTGAACTTTCGCCATGGCTAACTCTTTGATTCGCCGCGGCCATCTTGCAGGATTTTTGCGAGAATCCCTCTCGGGACACTTTCGCCGCGGCCAACTCTCTGATTCGCCGCGGCGTAACCTGTATTTTAAATTAAGAACTCTTGGGGATTTGATTGTTTAGCTTTCTTATGGCTTGGTTTAATAATAATTTAGGTCCATCTGATCACCCTTCCTTTTTTCTAGGTGACAATAATCTGATGGGTGATAATTCTTCTCAAAGGCTTGATGCCATACAAGAGGAATTGGATCTGCTTCAGGCACATTTTGATCATGAAGAACATGGTGGGACTTATCAAGGGCATGATCCCTATCCTCACCATAACCATGGCTATGATTAGATGAATGACCCTCCACATTCCCCTTACCATACCTCTTCATTCCATTCATACATAAACCAACATCCACCATTAGGACAACATTATGACTTATCACCTCCACCATACAATCCACACTTTGAACACTTTCCTTCACATCATCCATATCATGAGCCAAACATTCCATCACATGAACCCTACCACCAATACCCTTCCTTATCTCACCAACCATTTCATGAACCATCACCGTCATTCCATCCATGTCCCACTTCATATCTGAAGGGAATTGAAAGACGACGCGCAGCGGAAAAAACTTAAAAATTTTAAAACTTTCAATCCCTTGCCCGGATCTACTGATCGCGTTTAAGTCAGGTAGTAAGAAGTATTACCTTCGGTGTTCGGTTTCCGAGTGGCTCGGTGATTCCACCGTTCAGGATGCCTCTGCTCGCCTCCTTTATCGTTCGAAGTTGACAACTCCGGTCGGCTTTCTCTACCGGTATCCACACGAATAGCTCTCCGGTTACAGACGGCTTGCTAGCGCCCTTTTGTCCGTCTAGGGTTTTCAGAGAATCCGTCCACTCTTATCTCTCTTAGGCCGTCTCTTATCTGTTGGTACTCTCACCCTAAAACCCTAGCTCCTCATATCAAATATATAGGATGCTATAAGTTTAATGAATAATATTTAATTTCGAAATTGACTCTAAATTAATTCCGAAATTAATACAATATCAAATATTGCCTAATCACATAAGAGAACAATTAAATAAATATGGTTTAAATTAAATCCGTCTCACAGATTTAATTCACCTATTTATTTAATAAAGAGATGACGGAATTAATTTATATATATTTAATTTATCCTTATAAATTAAATCTAACAATTAATATCTCTTATATTTATATATATATACACGAATTTATATATATATATACACGTCCACCCTATATTATTCATTGAATCTGGACATATCTTAGATTCAATGAATCTGGACATCATAACTCGTGTTGGGCTATTTTGTGTGCGACCCTGTAGGCCCATATGAAGTTGGCAGTGGGCCATTAACTATAATGACTCACAAGTCATAAGCGGTCTCTAGCAAGACATCACGACTACCCAAATCATATGAGGATCATTGAACGATGCAACCTTTCATACAACCATATCACGTCCCTTTTGTCACACGACATTTTGGTCATGGATGAGGCATGGAGAATGTCATCCTCCTATTCATGACCGTTACTTTCTCGATCCCTGAGTAGTCTAAGTACAGAAACGGAACTACCTTTCCATTATAGTATGGCCATACATTTCTCAGACTCACTCATCGAGGGGCCCAGTAATGTCTCTCTACGAATGTGAGGGACAAATTCCATCTTGACCATTCACATTCCTCTGCATGAAAAAAAACACTAAGCCTGAACATAGTCTTTATGATCACTCGGTCAAAAGTGACTTTTGACTAGGTCAAAGCTAAGTGTTTCTCATGTATGAATCCATGATGATCTCAGGTCAAAGGGCACAGTGACATGGTTTGTATATGAGAGAAGCTTATGACTTAACCCATGCAGCTCTCTCATAGCGAGTCGGTCCAACACCTTGTACTCTTACATGTGCCTATGACTTTAATTCATATCTCTATATATCTTTAAAGTCATACTGGTCTTATTTCATCTTTGCTCCCACATATAGATGACTGACCAGGGACATTTAGGATAAACTATGAGTTATCCAAGGATAGTCATCACAGTAAACATGCAAATAATATGATAACGTAATTAATTAATTCATAAATTAACAATGTTCAAAACATAATGATTGGCCCCTAGGGCACAATTTCCAACGATATCTTGAACCATTCTCACCATATAATTCCCCCTTTGAACCATCTCCTTCGCCAAATGACTACCACCACCAACCCTTGTCCCAATCCATGTACCACCCTTTCCCCAATCTCATGATCATGAATTCAGTGAACCTGACCCATTTCTCACTATTCCTAAGAATGACCAGATATGATTTTTAAGAGAAGCTTATGACCGCTTGAATTCATACTACCATGGATTACTTGAAGAGGTAGAAATATCTGGAATTTCAAAGGAATCAGAGGAAGAGTTAGAAGAATGTCAAAGTGCATTGGGAAAGTTCTTAAGTGATATAGTGCAAATTGAATCTGGGATGGGGAAGGATGAATCAAAGTGTCCAAGTTCACTCATGCAAGAGGCTGAGATGAAGCAAGAACATCCACAAACTCACAAGGACTCGTGCCTTACATAAGGTAATATTGCTCCTCTTCTTGAGGAGATTGACCCTTGTGCTAGAACTACTATTCCTGTTGAAGTTATTGATGATGTGAGTGATAATGAGGTGGATGAGGAAATCATAGTTGAATCCCCTCATATGTTTCAAAATGAAAATTCTCACTTGAACACTTCTAATAATAGTTGTTTAGTTAATAATCTTGCTTGCACTGTCACTGCTTCTTTGTGTGAAGAACATGCTTCTCTTTCTAGTGCTAGATTGGATAGTGAAACTGATTCTGATTTGAATGAACCTTTATCTTGTTCTTGCAATGCTCACACTATATACATGGATTGCATTGATAACAAAAATGATATACTTGTTAAGTGGCAAAAGCAGAACTTTGGTAAAGTGTGTGCATTACCTTCTAGTATTGAAAGTGCTGAAAAGCCAAAGCATGATGTTGATGTGAATTGCCTAGAAGATGATTCTGTGGAAAAATGTGAACCTAACCATTGCCTTAAGAATCAAATTCATGATAATTCCAATGAGTTCGTAGCTTTTAATAATGTTGAGAAAGGCTTTAAAGTTTCAATTGATAAAATCATGAATATCAATAAGTCTTTCCAACAAGTTTTATCTTGTGATTTACCTCCTGATTTATCTTGCATTGTAAATAGTAGTTTGCATAAATCATTTTGTTCTTTCTTTTCTTCCCCTACAAACACTACCTCTTGTGAATGTGATAGTGATGTACTGTACTCCAACAACTGTCAGTTGGATTCTTCAGCTTCCACTTCACATGAGCTTGAGCGTTTCAAAAATTTAAATAAAAATTTGACTCCTACTGATGGGAGTACTATTGATTTCCTTGGTTGTGATAGTTACTTGGAGAGATTAACTTCTAAGTTGTCTTTATTTCATTTTTATCCTCTTCATGTTTCTATTTCTGGATGTGGTACTGCTGTTGGTTCTACTTGCTTGCAGGACTCCACACCACCTCTAATAAGGAAGATCAATAAAGGAGAAGTGAGCATATGGAAGAAATGCATGTTTCTCATCCGGGATGAGAACTTCTCCTACAAGAGTTTGAAGAGATTTCGTTCTCAAGGTTGTCCCTTTCAAGACTTAACTCTTATCTTTTGAATATTTTAGCTAGTTGGCCGCGGCGAAACAATAGTATGCCGCGGTGAAGTGTCATAGAGAGCAAGACAGACTTTTGGATTATGCAAATGCAGAGTGAAAATGCTGAAGATATAGAAAATCAGTATATTTGTTTGTATTTCCAAAAAGTTTGATGCTATGCAAAATGAAAACTTATACTATGAACAAATATGTACCTAACCTACCTAAAATGCAATCTAAAAAGGCTCAAAACCCTCAATTGACAGATAAATGACACAAGCTAACCTAGAGAACCAATTTCTTGGCTCCCCGGCAACGGCACCACTTGAAATGTGACCTGTCTTGCTTGCACCTTAGGGTCAAATCCAAAATTAAAACCAAGGATTGTACTATAGGCACAACCTCGGGTCGTTTCACTTATTGGAGCCTTGATTATTGATTCTAAGTTAACTAAATGCCATTAAAATGCAAATTGACTAGAAAAAGTTGGGGGTTTTCATTAGAACTATTAATTGAGATAAAATGCAATGTAAATATATTTTTGGATTTTAGGGAATAAGTGATGGATGCAGGTAGACAACAACTGAATGATAAATAAGTTCCTCTTGAAAGTGTGCTCAAGCTGTCGTAGTTCAAAATCAATTGATATGGGAGTAGGAATCCTAAGTTTCAAATTGATAAACCTCAAATACTCTTTAAGTCCAGAATCTTGATAAATGAACTCCATTTCTCAAGATCCTGTTAAGTGCTCTTAGTGTGTATAGAAAAATTGATTAATGCAACAGGTCAAATGCAATCAAAATAGTCTCAATATCAAAACACAACAATGCAAGAGTAAAGAGAATTAAAAGATTACAACTGACATATATGAGACTTCATATATTTAAGCTCAGAGTTCTACAATAATCAAATCACTACACATATGAAAATCCAAGCTGATTACAACTATAATCAAATAGTTCAGCTACAAAATACAAATCCTAAACCTAGAAACTCATAAATTCATAGCATGAACTAGGATTAAACTACTCCCCTTCTTAGCTCATTGAACTCCAGCCATTGCTACACCTCCAAGAGGAAAGAAAATGCCTAGCCACTCATAGAAATCTGAAGCATCTCAACCAAGAATGAATCTGAGCTTCCCATGGTGGAGGTTGACAGTGAAAAATGGAAGAAATTAGGGTTCGATGAGAGAGAACGAAGATGGGGGCTGTGGTGTGAATGAATCATGTCACTTACACGAAAATAGGGTTTTAAATCGGTAATGGGGTGTATTGGGTCAGTTTATGAGAGTGGGTAGGTAAAATTTCCGAAAATGGTTCGGGTCTGGGTTGCTGATTCGAGGAGTTCGCCGCGACGAAAGTATATGTTCGCCGTGGCGAGCCTTGGCCGAGAGCACTTCTGCTGAAGTAGTATCTTCATCGCGATGAAGACAAAGTTGGCCACGGCGAAACTTGGCAGAGGGGTCAATCCTTCCTGTGTGCTGGACTTCCTTGATCTTCACTCTTGGCTCTTCTTGAGTGTCCTGAAATCAAAAGTAATGGTCTGAGGTATCGATTGTCCCAGAAATTAATTAAATCCAATTAATGAATCAATATGACAATTTTACCCTCAAATAACACTAACTCAGAACAAAGACCCTCAATCTCAATTAAGCACAAATATCATTGAAATGAGCCAAAAAGTGTGATAAAAATATGGAAAAAGTTATCAATTAGTATAAACAATTTGAGCTTAATCACCTGGGAATGTGAATAATAAATTAGATAGAGGGTAAAATAGTAAGGTAGACTCAAAGGTGAAACAACTTTTGAATTGAGATCCGACTCTTGTCCGAACTATATTTTTGAAATTATTAGTCCAAGACTGGCAAAATGGGAAAATTTGAGAAAATTTTTAGAAAATTTTCAAAAAATGGTAAAAAGGTAAAGTAGAGGGTTTGGAACCCTATTTAAGGCTCTAGAGGTGAAAATAACATGAAAATAAATTATTACAGAATTTTTTGTAAACAGAGGTTTTTCGGGAAAAACAGTGAAAAATTACCCCGAAACAATTATTTTAAATATGTAAAGGGCTCAATAATTCTGGGAAAAAATATGAGAAAATTATTTAAGGATTTATTTGAGTTTATAAAATTATTTCTAGGCCCTAAAAGTGAAAGGATTAATTTTAGAATATTTATTACCGAAATCTTATCAATAAGCCCGATTTTGGAGAAAATTAAAAATAAATAGTTAGAGGTTGAGATAAATTTTGAAAATTTTTAGGGGACTTTCCTATATTAAAAGGGAATTTGTGATGAAGAGAAATGAATTTTTGGAGGCCCAGAAATAGTTTTGGAAATGGTGATGAAATATTGAGTTTTGGTTAGAAATTGATAATTTGTGATTGGGCCACACTTCTATTTCATTTTTAATCGGTTTTGGACTTCATTTGGGCAAAGAAAGCCCACCAAATTCATGCAGCCCATTTTTCCTCTTGCCCAAAAGATTGAAGCCCAATTTAAGCCTAAAATACATAAGAAAAATCAAGAATAATTGACACTTGGCATGAACTGAATTTTGGGGGTTATGAAAAGGGACGCATGTCCCCTTATGTGGAAGAAAATGAGGCCATTTGGATAGGGTTAAGATCAAATTATGAGCTCTATAAATACCCCCCAATATAGTGAAATTTGGCCAAAATAGAGAAAAAGAGAGAGAAATTCTATCCAACTAAAATCTCACCCTTAAACAACACCTAAAACCTTTCATTCTCTAAGCTTCAATCAAGGATCTATTAAGGTGTGTCTAAGCTTTATTTTGGTTAGATTTAAGGGTTGTTTTGTTTGAAATTTCATCATAAATCCTAAGCTTTTATGTTGTCTATTTTCGGTCACAATGAGAAGGCATTAGGGAAGGATAGAAATCATGAATGTGAGCTTGGAATTGTGACAAGTCTCATATTTTACATATATTTCCTAGTCCAAACCTATGCTTTTGTAGCTTTTAATTGTGTAATCTGGGTTAAGATAGAGGTTTTTATGCATCAAGGGTATAAGAGTCAATTATATTATTTTATATGATAATCCTTGGGTTTTACTCATCCATTGGCTCTTATGTATCCTACACACTTTGAATTAGATGACTATAAGCTCAATTTGAATATTGTATGGGATCAAAGGTTGAAAAATCAAGAATGGAGTGATTCTGCCTCACCTCGCCGTGGCGAACGTGTGTGATAAAGAAACGCAGTGTCACTAATCCAGATGGCGTCATTTTGTCTTCACCGCGACGAAAGGGTCAAGATTTGCATTTAAATTCCAGAATGTGCGCCAAAAATAGCATTTCGTCATTTTTCCATTTTCTTCTTGTTTTCTTTGCCCAAAACTCTCTCATTTTTGTCTCTCTTCACCTCCCTATCATTCTCCATCATCAATTCATCATTTTTACTCCAATTCTTCCATTTTCTACCGATTATCTTCCTCTATTCCTCCATAGATCATTGCTTTCATGGCCATTGAAGTTGCTGAGCTTGGTGAAGCTGTGATTTCAGTCATGAGAGGCTAGATCTTGATTTCTTGATGTTCAATGAAGCCAATCTAAGTTCCTAAAGCTATATTAGGAGTTCTTCTACCTTATTCTTAGTTTCACTCTCTACATTCATAGATTGTAATTTCGAAGGTTTAGATATGTGATTTGGGATTGTACAGAGGTGTAATTCGGTTGATTTACATTGAGACTAAGATTTGGATTGTATTTTGCACTTTAATTGATTGATTGGATTGATATTTCCTTCTGTTATATTGATTCTTACTTCTCAAGTGTTTGAATCTCTTGATTGATCGGTGAGGGTTTTAACATTGTTAATTAAGAGAGTAAAATACCTTTTTGTAGAGCATAATCCATTTTAGGCATTTAGATGAGTTTGATGAGTTAGGGTTCTGGCTTATTGAATTCATTGTTTGTAGAAGGTCTTCACAAATCGAGTCTAATAAAGAAATTGAAACTCAATCAAGAGAGGAACTAGGATGATTGGTGGACTTTACCATCAAAGATAACTCATACATTACATTCATCTTCATTCACTAAGTCCAGAAATTATAAAAAGCTTAGATAGTTTTCTTTTTATTCATTGATAGATTCATTGCTTACATAATCATTTCACACATATTGCTTGGTTAATTTGATATTTGTGCTAGATTACTAAGACATCCATATGTTCCTCAATAGTTCGACATCTAGGTTAGTCCCACTATGTCACACCTTACTATAATATTGACTTAGGTTCCTTTCAAAATCATTTTTGATCACATTGGATGGTCTTGGGCTCACTTTTTACCATAAAAACGCTAATTTTCGGGTTTTTACTGTTCATCGGGTAAAAATCCAGTTTTTCTGGCCCAACTTCAAAAATTCATAACTTATTCTACAAAAATCCAATTGGGGTGGTTCAAAATTATACTTAAAGCTATTTAAGTCCTATTTCAAGGAAAAATAATCTCATTGTCCAATTCGTTATGAGAAAGCGTCAGGTTTTTGAGAAAACAACACTGTCCATTTGCCAAAAACCCTGATGTCCAGATTCTGACCATTAAATTTGAAAAATCATTATAAATCGTATAATGGGCCATTTTTAACGTATTAGCTATCCATTTGAAGCTCAGGATGTCATCTTTCATCATACCAAATTTCATGATTTAATGCATTCGGGAACATAATCAAAAAGTCACGTGAACTGGTCAGGGTCAGTGTGCTTCTAGGACTGTTAGTTTAATATGTACATGACCAAAATATTATCACGAAATTTTGTGGCTAAACTCCACAAATCAACCTTCAATCTGTAGCTTCCCCTTGGAGGATTCAGGTCCTAAAATTTTACATTATTTTTGGGGGATGAGATTTTTGAAAATCCCTGTAGCAAATTAACCAACTATAACACCAAGCAAGCATCATTATTATGCATGATCATATTAGCTACTATTGGTGAACTAACATGCTTATCATTTGGAAAACTCAAACATGCAAAGGCCAAAGCAAGATACTATAAAGAGCAGCCATATAACAATCAAGAAAGCTCAACCACAATAATAGTAATTAACCATACAATAATCAACAATGCTAGTTAGTGGCAGTAGCTAGGTTTAACTTACTACCTTGTTCCAAAAGTCTTAGCCTTTCTTCCTTCTCCTCTTTCCCTTGGCAAATATCAAACCCTAACCATGTGATCCAACAAAAATGGTAGCAAGAATCATTATCCAACCATGAAAAAGCAAGAACATACATCAAAATGATTCTTGAACCATAAAGTTTCCTCCTTTGTTCACTAGTTTTAGATTTGGTTCTCTTTAACCCTAAAAATCACTCCTTAACTTGTTCCTACATGGATTTTCATGTAGATTCCAAAAATGGGCTTAGATTTATGAAAATAAATTTGCTTCTTCCAGCCACACCTTGACCAAACCACTAGAGGTTTTGACCCAAAATTTTCAGCTTTGCTTTTAAGCTTCCAACACTTGTTTCTTCTAGTCTACCCTACACCATTCCTCATTTTAAGCATCATGGAAGCCTTAAAACAATGAAAAGCTCATCCTAGGGTCCAGTTCTTCACTTGGCCGAAAATAACTCTCACAACAACAACCATGAAAAATGCTTTAAAATCACTTAAACTCACTTGCCAACACTAGGATCTAGCTTGTGTTGTTGTGTCTTAGCAAGTGTTATGATCAAAACTTCTTTCCCCTTTTTATTAATCAGTTTGGTCCACATTAAGAGAGGGAAGAGACAGATTTTAAACCATAAAAATGAAAGAAAACAAAGTAAGAACACCTCTAGTACCAAGATCTAACCTTGCAACTTGCTTGAATGACCAAAGGTGCTCCCTTTCTTCTTGTTTTCTCTCAAACTCTCTCTTTTTCTTCCACTTCCTCCCTTGCACGAAATATGGGTCTGAAAATGGGGAGGGAAGAGCTGATTAATTGGCTCAAAATATCTCAACCACCCTCTTTAATGATAGTCCAAGTGTCATTACCCTACTAAATCTTGATTCCTCTTTCCTAATTAACATAATTCCAAATGAAATTAATTACTAAAGTCAAAATCCTCTCCATTTATGGAATGACACTTGGCTAATTCAAATCTTCTCCTTCAAGAGCTTGACACATGGCTCAATAGGATCCCTTGGATTTGCAAGACACCAACCTTGCTTTATCGGTATACTTTAGGCTCTGAGTTTAACTTCTTTTCTATAATTACAGTAACTTAGTCTCTGTAATTATTTTCTATCAGATCCTTAATTTATTCTCCTCATTATTATCTTCCCAAATTGCCCGCTTTGTCTCAAAATTAATTTCCTAATATTTAAATAAAAAGGAAAATTAATTTCCTTCTCTTTAGGGATTTTTCCACTTTTCACATTTATTTGGAAAAATCTTGGACACTTGAGGGTTTCCATATAATTCCATAATTCCTTATAATTCATTGGGATCTCATAGGAATTTTCTTAGAATTTTATTCCTCTTAAAATATTTATTTGGAATTTTCCAAATAAAATCCCTCAATTAGCCTAAATCACCCTTAAATTCTCTTATAATTTCTCTAAGGGTAATTTGGTCATAAAACCAACTTTATAATTTCATATAACTCTCAAAGGATATTATCCCTATTTTTCCTTAATTTTCCATGGCTCGAAAATATTTTTTCTTATTTACATTTGACCAATTTTCTTTAATTAGTCAATTTCCTATAATTGGCTTAGAAAATTACTGTAATTATTTTCCACCAAAATTCTTTGACTTTTCCTTATTATTTTTAATCCTCAATAATTTGAGAATATTTCTTATCTCTAATTATCATAATGCTGGATGTGACATTTCTCCCCCCTAAATAAATTTCGTCCTCGAAATTTAAAGCATACCTTAATGGAAAAGATCTGGGTACTTTTCCTCCATCTCAGCTTCCATCTCCCATGTGGCTTCTTCAGAGGAAAGACCCTTCCAGACCACTTTGACTAGGGGAATCTGCTTGTTCCTCAGCTGCTTGGTCTTCTGATCAATGATTCGTTCCGATCTAACCTCAAAAGATAGATTATCCCGAAGCGCAATGTCATCATAGCTTATGACATGCGTGGGATCTGGATGGTACTTCTTCAGTTGGGAGACATGGAAAACATCATGAATCTGGCTTAACTTTGGGGGAAGAGCCAACTTGTAGGCCACTAGTCCAGCTTTAGATAAAATCTGGAATGGTCCAACATACTTCGGACTGAGCTTCTTAGTCTTTAGCAATCGACCGACTCCCGTTGTTGGTGACACTTTGAGGAATACGTGATCACCAACGTCAAATTCTAACGGTCTCCTTCTTGTATCGGCATAACTCTTCTGTCTACTCTAAGCCGTTAGAAGCCTTTGCTAAATAGCTTTTATCTGTCGGGAAGTCTGATCCACCATGTCAGGACCAAGAGAACTTCTTTCACTAAGCTCTGTCCAGCATAAGGGAGATCTGCACTTTCTTCCATATAGTGCCTCATAAGGTGCCATTCGAATACTTGAATGGAAACTGTTATTGTAGGCAAATTCAATTAACGGTAAAGATGTATCCTAACTGCCGCCAAAGTCCAATACACAGGAACGTAACATATCCTCCAAGGTCTGAATGGTTCTTTCCGTCTGCCCATCCGTCTGAGGGTGGTAGGCTGTGCTGAATCTGAGAGTGATGTCCATTTCTTTCTGTAAGGACCTCCAAAACTTCGAAGTAAATCTTGGGTCTCGATCCGAAACAATATTGCTTGGAACACCATGCAGACTAACAATCTCCTTGATGTAAAGTCTCGCTAACTTCTTTAGAGAATCCTTTATATTCATACTGAGAAAATGCAAGGACTTAGTCAGATGGTCTATTATCACCCATATTGCATCATGTTTAGCTGCTGTCATCGGTAACCCCACTATAAAGTCCATAGATATACTGTCCCATTTCCACTCAGGGATATCTAGGGGTTATAACTCTCCTGCAGGTTTCTGGTGTTCTACCTTCACCTTCTGGCAGGTAAGACACTTTGTCACATATTCTGTGATATCCTTCTTCATTCCAGGCCACCAGAAGAGTTCTTTAACATCATGGTACATCTTTGTCATTCCTGGATGAAGAGTATATTTGCTCTTATGGGCTTCGGCTAGTATCTCTTTTCTAAGGTCAGACACTTGGGGAACATAGGTTCTTCCTTTAAACTTCAATATCCCTTCCTTAGAAATTTTAAAATTCTTATTCTCGTCTCTATACAGCTTCTCCTTGAGAATTTTCGCTAGCCAGTCCTGTGACTGTGCTTCTCTGATTTGATCCTTGAGCAGAGCTGTAAACTGGGTTCTACCCCTATTTCCTTCTACTAACTGCATCTGATATAGAGGACCCCAATCTCTGAAATCCTCTACCAACTTCTGCTCTCTGATTATTAGCGATGCTACCTGTACTGTCTTTCTGCTTAAGGCATCCGCGACTACATTCGCTTTGCCTGGATGGTACTTAATTTGAAAATCATAGTCTTTGAGTAAGTCCATCCACCTTCGTTGTCTCATATTCAACTCTTTCTGATCATGAAGGTACTTGAGGCTTTTGTGGTCACAAAACAATTCTACGGTTGCTCCATACAGATAGTGTCTCCATATCTTCAGTGCATAAACTATCGCCGCCAATTCCAGGTCGTGGGTCGGGTAATTCTCCTCGTGAGATTTCAACTGGCGTGAGGCATAGGCTACTACCCGCCCTTGCTGCATAAGTACACATCCCAGTCCCTGCTTGCTAGCATCTGTATAAACCACATACGGTTGTGAAGGATCGGGAAGTATAAGTACGAGAGTAGAAGTGAGCTTCCTCTTCAGCTCCTGAAAACTAGCCTCACTCTTCTCGTCCTACAAGAACGGCTGGTTCTTCCTGGTTAACTTGGTTAGCGGGAGAGCAATTCAAGAAAAGTCCTGGATGAATCTTCTGTAATACCCCGCTAGTCCGAGGAAACTTCTGATCTCGGTCATCGTCTTGGGTCTCTCCCAGTTGAGTACTGCCTCAATCTTACTGGGGTCGACAGCCACTCCCTCTCGGGAAATCACATGGCCGAGAAATCGGACTTCCTGGAGCCAAAACTCACACTTACCAAGTTTAGCCACCAGCTATTTCTCTTTCAGGGTATTTAGGACAATCCTCAAATGCTCCTCATGCTCTTCTGGAGATTTGGAGTACACTAAGATGTCATCAATAAGTACGACCACAAATTGATCCAAGTAAGGACGAAAAATCCTATTCATGTAGTCCATGAATATCGCAGGTGCATTCGTCAATCTAAACGGTATCACTAAGAATTCATAGTGCCCATAACGAGCTCTAAATGCAGTTTTAGGGACATCTTCAGACTTAATCTTAAGTTGGTGGTAGCCAGATCTTAGGTCAATCTTAGAGAATATACTGGCTCCAACTAACTGGTCTAACAGATCATCTATCCTGGGGAGCGGATACTTGTTCTTAACTGTGACTTTGTTCAACTCCCTGTAGTCTATACACCGCCTTAGACTACCATCCTTTTTCTTGACAAACAACACTGGAGCACCCCATGGCGACACACTTGGCCTAATAAAACCTTTTTCAAGTAGCTCCTCTATCTGTTTTTTAAGTTCTGTCATTTTATTAGGAGCCATTCTGTAAGGGGCCTTAGAAATTGGTCCTGCTCCAGGTACTATGTCAATTGTGAATTCTACTTCTCTGTCTGGGGGTAATCCTGCGATCTCTATCAGAAACACTTCCAAAAATTCCCTAACCACCGGGATTTCTCCTATCCCTTCCTCAACTTCTACTTGCACCAAGAAGAAAACAAGGAATCCTTGACAGCCTTTTCGTAAGCATTTGCCCGCGTGGGCCTCCGTAATGAAGTTTAATCTAACTTCTGGATTCAACTCTAAATCCCTCATGGGTAAGATTAGGGTTTTGTTCTTACAATCTATTAGGATATTGTGGGATGACAACCAATTAAGTCCAATCACCACATCCATCTCATGGAAAGGCATGCATATCAAATCTATAGCAGTGCAACAGTGCTTATAACAAACTATACAGTTCAGGCATACATCAGATGTAATTATCCTACTCTGCGTTGGGGTAGACACATGTATATCATATGGCAATGTATTTATACTCAAACCAAGTCTTTCCGCACATGTATATGAAATGAAAGAATGACTAGCACCCGAATCAAACATTGCAATCACCGGAGAATTGTTAATCATGATCGTACCTTGGATCATCTCCGAAGACTCTCGGGCTTCTTCTCTTGTGATGGCAAACACTCGGCCCTGGGTGCGTGGTCTTGCCTGCTCGGTGTTCTGTGGGCACTCTCTTGAGAAATATCCAGGTTTGCCACAGGTGTAGCAAACATTCTGTCCAGCCATGCACGGCCTGTCACCGTGATTCTTGCCACACTTTGCACACTCCTTGCCCTTCGGTGCTTTACCGCCTTTCTTGTTCTTGCGGTTGTTCCAAGGTTGCTTCCTCTTCTTATTCACATTAGACGAGGTGCCACCTTGACCTCCCTGACCTCCCTTCTCTGCTCGGGGAGTTGTCTTGACCATCAGATGATGGTTGAAGCTGCTTTTCGTGATTCGGCAAGCTTCCACTGCTTTATTGAACTGTTCAAATTGTCTTGGAGCAATAATCTCTCTCAATGATGGCCTCAGTCCTCGAACCATCTTCTCTGTCGTCCACCTCTCATCATCTCTATATCGGAGAGAGCTTGAATAATGAGAGAGACGGATGAACTTAGGCAAGTACTCATCGAAAGGCTTGTCATCCTTTTGCTTCTAAGTCAGAAACTCTGCTTCTCTTTCGTCACAGACAGATCTCGGAAAGTACTTCTCATAAAACTACTCCAGAAACACTTCCCAAGTCACCGTCGTGTTTCGAGCATCGAGAAGAATCTCAGTATTCTTCCACCAGCGATCCGCATCTTTCTCTAGCTTATATATCGCCATCTGGGCTTTTCGCTTTGATGAGCAGTCCATCACCTTGAAGATCTTCTCTAGGCGATTAATCCACTCTTCTGCCGCTTGAACATCGAATGTCCCATCAAATGACGGCGGGTTGTGCTTATAGAATCGGTTCATCCACTGTTGAATGCTGTCGGGTTCTGCTGCTGGCATTGCCGGTCTTAGCAATTGTTCTGATGCTGGTGCTGCAGAGACCTCTTCCTCCGGTTGCCTTCTCTCGAGGTTTGCTAATGCTGCTGCTACTGCTGCAGCTATCGCTGCATCCCTTTCTTGTTCCTGACGAGCTTGAGCTGCTCTGATGTCCTCGATGATCTTCTGCTGTTGCTCGAGGCGTTCCAGAATCAATTGTAATGGATCAGGAGGGACCCTTGCATCTTGTACTAGGGGTCTCTCTGGTGAAAGGTTTCGTCGAGTTCTAACCATTGCTTAACTAACCAGATAGCACAACAAGGAACAAGAAATAAATATCATGCTTGGATTTCATTCATAAAATGAGCATACAACAAAAGCAGCTAAGCATTGACCAGTCAAAGTGCAATCAACACATCTATCGACCAAGCATTATTAGCCTAACCTACTCGGGTTAGCTATACCAAAATATATCCTACGTTAGTGATAGGATAGTCCTAGCGTCTACAGAAAGTGAACAATAACAAAGTCCTCAAGGCTTCGGATCCAGTCCTTCACATCATCTCCCAGCAAGTAGTTCAGGCGAGTGATCTCATGGTTCCAGAAAGGGGTATTAGGTAGGACCTCTACCATCTCACTCAGCCAGTCATAAGGATCCAGGTAAGGGTTGCCTGGTCCATGTGCCTGATACAGCTCTCTCATACCTTGGAGGTAATCCAGGTGTACTCTCAGGTCTGCATCAACATCCCTCCTGATGTGACGCCCTATGAACCTCAGCCGGTCACTTAGCTGACCCACACTACGAATCTCATGACTAGGCTGAACTGGTTCAGGTACAAATGGTACAATAGGTACTACGGTATTACCGGGGCTGGGGGCACAACTGATACAGTACTAGGTTCAGGGACATTACATGGATACACAGCCAGAGTAACAAGCTGCTTAAGAGACTGAACATAAAGATCTAAATCTCACGGCTCTTGGTACAGGCCAGTTACAGGGTTGACCAGGTCTCCGGGTCCGGGGAGGTATAGCAACTATTCTGCCGTGATCCCTAGCAGCTCTGGGTAGTGCTCAACACAGTCATTGGAGCACACTAATGAATGGCCAGGGCTGGCATCTCCCATTACCCGTTCCTCTGGGTCCTCGTCTTGGATCCCAAGTGTTGACTGACGGCTCAGGTTTAGTGTCCCAGTCCATGGTAATCCCCATCTTTTTCTTTTTCTTCCACTTCCTCCCTTGCACGAAATATGGGTCTGAAAATGGGGAGGAAAGAGCTGATTAATTGGCTCAAAATATCTCAACCACCCTCTTTAATGATAGTCCAAGTATCATTACCCTACTAAGTCTTGATTCTTCTTTACTAATTAACATAATTCCAAATGAAATTAATTACTAAAGTCAAAATCCTCTCCATTTATGGAATGACACTTGGCTAATTCAAATCTTCTCCTTCAAGAGCTTGACACATGGCTCAATAGGATCCCTTGGATTTGCAAGACACCAACCTCGCTTTATCGGTATACGTTAGGCTCTGAGTTTAACTTCTTTTCTATAATTATAGTAACTTAGTCTCTGTAATTATTTTTTATCAGATCCTTAATTTATTCTCCTCATTATTATCTTCCCAAATTGCCCTCTTTGTGCAACACCTAACTTTTATATATACTAATAGGATCATTTTAATGTATGTGAATAACTAACGTTAGGTTTCCGACCTGGGAAAAGATAGGGATTTTTTTTTCCAATATTGGAATTTGTCGATCAAATTTCAAACCTTTTAGAGTAATTGAAGAGTGATCCACACTCAACCCTATATTCACCTTAATCTATTATCACCTAAAATGATTTCATACTGTGCAATCTCTATTATGTTGAAAATATAGTAACCATCTTGGTTAATAGTACATGCCTGCACCCGGCAGTGCTCTCCTCATTATGCTGGATACAAAATAATATTTACATAAAGCAAGTAAAGTTACTTGTCCCAAATATTTTGCTATACAATTTACGAAATTATAACAGGTATCTCTACTCTTCAATCAGCTCACCTTCTTCTTAAACATCCTCCTTATCCTTCGAGTTACTAGCCTTCGCTGTTCATCATGAATGGGAGGGTGAGATTCTAAAGAATCCCCGTAGTAGTAGTTTCCATCAAACACATATGCAGATCACATAAAGCATGCAAAACAAGCCATATGGAACATAACCTTGCAAGCTAATGCAATTAAGCATTTATGCGCAATGACAGATAGACAAGCTGAATAAATAATGCGCAAATAATTGGCAATCACTGCCCTATGTCTATCAGCTACACGTGATCACGGCTAAATAATCCATGCAAGGAATTAAGGATTACATGTTCTCACGCTTTTTGAATAGCAATATGGCACAAACAGACATGCAGCAATCATACATAAGTGTAAGGTAGGAAAGAACTACTACCTGAACCTTCCCCTCCAAAATCAAACCTTACTTGCTTCCTTTCTCTTAGCTTCTTTGGTGGGCTTTTGCAAATGTCAAAACCTATTATATTAGTAAGGGCAGGTTAATGCTTGATGGAATCGTGGAGGGCGGATTGGATAGTGGCAGCTACATCGAAAGTTTTTCCGGTCATGAGGAGAAAAACAATAAGGGCTTGGCGTTTAGGAAGGTTCTGGAGATGGGAAGTAGGCAAGATGTTATTGCAGACCAGGTGCAGCCACGGCCTCGCCTCAGGCCAAAAATCAGAACGTTTCAAGTACAGCTCAGTAGTGCGGGGACGATGCCAAGTGGCACCATCCCGGCATAGGGTCTGGACAATTTCATCATAAGGATAATTATCTCGATAATGGGAGTAATGGGAATGACGAACCTCAAGAAGCCCGTAGTGGTTGGCTATGTTATAAGTAGTGAAGGAATAATTTACAAGGTGGTCACGGAAGGGGATGGATAGCATGCCATGAAGGCGGGCATAGGTGTAAAAGTGGTAGACGAAGGCATCATTGCCCATTTCTCGTGGGCGAACCAATTCAAGCATTTGGGATTCCTGGAGTCTTTGGACAAAGGGGTGGTCTGATGGTTCAAGGGGAAATGGTCTCTCCTTAAGGAGGGGGCGCTTGTCGACTAACTTATAGATGTCATCATAAGATACGGCTTCCTCAGAGTCAGAGTCAGACACGGGTAAGGGTTCAGGATTTTTAGTGCGAGGCAATTTCCTGTAGCAACAAACAATAAGAACACTAAACACAACACAAACAACCACAACCTAAACAACCCAGAAAAAACCAAAACTACAACCTAGACAGTAGCAAATGGTTAGTTAATGATTCATAGGTTTTCAGAGGACCAAAAGTTTTCAAAATTAAGCAAAGAGATTAAAGAAAAACACAATGTACTATGAATCATTAGATAACCTACAGGCTACGTAACTACAAACTAACCACAAAAGAACCCAACCCAACAACAAAATACTAGAACAAACAAGCATAAAAACAACTAAACAGAAATAAACTAAAAGAAAAAGAAACAAGGGAAAAGAGAAAGCTTACCAAGAGAGGAGGGAGAGAGACGCACGGCGAAGCAGAGAAAGAGGGAACCGAAAATTGGAAGAAGGGAGAAAAGAAAAGAGGTGGGGGGCGACGGGTTAGAGGGAGATGAACAGGGAGGGGGAAGCTGATGGGTATAGAGACAGAAGGCAGAGGGAGCGCCGACTGCGGTTGAGGAAAAGGGAGAAGTCGAAGAGAGTGAGCAGGGGAAGAAGGAGAGTCGAATGGGGGGGCCGACGGTTTTGAATATTTAGAGTGGGTAAAGGGGGTTTAATGGGGTGGAGGTGCGAAAAGACGGAAATGGGTTGAAGGAAAGAAGGATGGGTGACTCAGAATGGGGGCAAAACGGTAAAATCACATGGAAAATCAGGGAAAAACGAAACCGTCCAGCGCAGAAATGGCGGGTTCACCGCGGCGAACCATGCCCGAGGCGAAAAACAAAGAGGGAGAAGGACGTTTCGCCGCGGTGACAGTACATGTTTGCCGCGACGAATACTTCCCAAGAGGAACACACAGGGACTGGCAACTTTCGCCGCGGCGAAACATCACCGAGAGCAACACAAGAGAAAACGAACCACTTCCCCGCGACAAATGCTAGGGTTTGCCGTGGCAAAGTGTCACAGGAAGCACAGAACAGTACAGTAAACACTTAAACACAGAGAAACACAACACCAAACAACAGATGAAGCTGGATACTTCAAAAACTTTAAAGTGCAACAGAAGAGATCAGAAGGTGCTCAATAAATCCATGATTAAGCAGTACACCACAGACAAACTTTCTCAATCAATCTGAATCATATAATTCAATATAAGTACCAAATCATCAAGCACAAAACAAGATAAGATAGAGATCAAAACTTCCAGGGGGTCTTATTGAATTTAACAAATAACTATACTACTTTCCTATTGAAAAGGGTTTCTCCCCCACACTCATTCAACATACAATGCACAAAACATAACAAGATTAATAATTAAGCAAAAACATGTAAATGAGTGAAGGAAAGAAACTACCAGGGATCTAAGGAGGCTTTTGGTTCTCATGGTAGAGCTTTAGTTTATGGCCATTAACTTTAAGCTTTGCTCCAGTTTCTTCATTAAGAAGCTCCACCATTCTAAAATGATGCACCTTTGTGATTGTGTAAGGCCCATCCCAGCGGGTATTGAACTTTCCTTGCTTAAAAGTGAATCTGGCCTTAAACACCAGTACCTTGTCTCCCTCCTTGAAATTCTTCCGTAGGAGACCTTTATCATGCACGAGTTTTGTCTTCTCCTTGTAAAGTCGAGAGCTCTCATAAGCCTCCAATCTCAACTCCTCTAACTCTTGCAGCTGCAACTTTCTCTCCATCCCAGAAGATTCCAAATTCATGTTACATTGTTTGACTGCCCAATATGCTTTATGCTCCAATTCTACAGGTAGGTGGCATGCTTTGCCAAAGACTAAGCGATAAGGAGACATTCCAATAGGTGACTTATAAGCAGTTCTATAGGCCCACAATGCTTCCTCTAATCTTAGGCTCCAATCTTTCTTGGATGGTTTAACTATCTTCTCCACTACTTGTTTTACCTCTCGATTTGAAACTTCAGCTTGGCCATTGGTTTAGGGGTGATATGCAGTGGAGACTTTGTGGGTGACACCAAATTTAGAAAACAAGTTATCTACTACCTTATTACAAAAATGTGTACCTCTATCACTTACCACAGCCCTTGGAATCCCAAACCTACAGAAAATGTTGGACTTAAGGAACTTAGAGACCACCTGGGCATCATCTTTCCTAGTAGGTACAGCCTCTATCCATTTGGAAACGTAATCAACAGCTAGAAGAATGTATATAAAACCAAAGGACGGAGGAAAGGGACCCATGAAATCAATTCCCCAAACATCAAAAATTTCACAAAAAAGTAAAGGTTGTTGAGGCATTTCATGTCTTTTACCTAACCCTCCAAAACATTGACATTTGTCACAGGATCGACAAAAGTCATAAGAATCTTTAAAAAGGGTTGGCCAATAAAAACCAGAATCTAGAATCTTCCTAGATGTTCTCCTTGCACTGAAATGACCACCACAAACCATTGAATGGCAAGCTGCAATGATAGACTCAAACTCTTCACTAGGCACACATTTTCTTATAACTTGGTCACTACATATCCGCCATAAGTGAGGGGCATCCCAAATGTAGTGTCTCGATTCGCTTCGAAGTTTTTGTGCTTGAAATTTAGACATGAAAGGAGGAGTGAGTCCAGTTATAAGATAATTAACAATATGCGCATACCAAGGCTCTTTAACAGCTAAGGCACATAATACTGAATCAGAAAAGGAATCACAGGTGAGTTCAGAAGAGTCTACTCCCCGTGTATCATCAGGTAGCCTACTTAAGTGATCGGCTACATGGTTCTCAGCCCCTGCTCGATCCTTTATTTCAATATCAAATTCCTGAAGAAGTAATGTCCACCTAATCAATCTTGGCTTCGATTGTGGTTTCTTAAGAAGATAGCGAACAACTGCATGATCAGTGAAAACAGTCACATGAGAGTTTAACAAGTAAGGTCTAAACTTCTCTAAAGCGAAAACAACTGCAAATAGCTCTTTTTCTATTGTTGTATAGTTGACTTGAGCTGCATCCAGTGTTTTCGAAGCATAGGCAATGACTCTTGAGAGCTTCTCCTCCCTTTGGCCTAACATAGCTCCTACAGCAAAATTAGAAGCGTCACATGAAATTTCAAAGGGCAAAGTCCAGTTAGGTGCAACAAGAATAGGAGGAGAAATGAGTTTAGACTTCAAATCATCAAAAGCAACTCTACAGGAATCATCAAAATCAAATTTCACATCTTTTTGTAAAAGCTTTGAGAGAGGTAAAGCAATCTTGCTAAAATCTTTTATAAACCACCTATAGAATCCAGCATGACCCAAAAATGATCTAATATCTTTAACACAAGCAGGATAAGGCAAAGAAGATATAACCTCAATCTTAGCTTTATCAACTTCAATTCCCTTTTTAGAAATCAAATGCCCTAGCATTATCCCTTCATTGACCATAAAATGACACTTTTCAAAGTTTAAAATCAAATTCTTTTCAATGCATCTTTTTAAAACCTTTTCAAGACTAGCAAGACAATCATCAAAAGAACCACCATAAACAGTAAAATCATCCATAAAGACTTCCATACATTCCTCTAAGAATTCATAGAATATAGCCATCATACAACGTTGGAAAGTCCCTGGAGCATTACATAACCCAAAAGGCATCCTACGATAGGCGAAGGTACCAAAAGGGCATGTGAAAGTGGTTTTATCTTGGTCCTCCGGTGCAATAGGTACTTGAAAATACCCAGAGAAACCATCTAGAAAACAGTAATGAGATTTGCCTGCAAGTCTCTCAAGCATCTGGTCTATGAAAGGAAGAGGAAAATGATCTTTTCGTGTGGCATCATTGAGTTTTCTATAATCTATGCACACACGCCAGGAATTCTGAACTCTTGTAGGAATAAGCTCATCCCTATCATTTCTAACAACAGTAACCCCACTCTTTTTAGGCACTACATGTATTGGACTAACCCACTCACTATCAGATATGGGATAGATGATCCCAGCACTTAGAAGTTTGGTAATTTCCTTCTTAACCACATCAAGAATCAGGGGGTTTAGTCTTCTCTGGGGTTGTCTTACTGATTTTGAACCTTCACTAAGCAAGATTCTATGTGTGCAAATGGCTGGACTAATTCCAGGAATGTTTGCTAAAGTCCGCCCAATAGCCCTCTTATGCTCTCTCAAAATAGTAAGGAGTCTTTCTTCCTCAACCTTAGACAGGGAGTTAGCTATAATGACAGGTAATCGCTCATCAGACTCTAGAAAAGCATATTTCACAGTAGGGGGTAGGGGTTTCAACTCAAGAGTAGGTGGTTGTACAATAGAGGGAATCAGTTTATGAAGTTCAAGAGAGAAAAGATTACTCCCCTTTCCTTCAACCAGTGAGAGTTCCTCAACCTTGCAGATAGCTTCCTCTCCAAGCGTTGAACCAACTGTTAGGATTATAGTTTTGATGATAACAAGTCAGAATATCAGGGTTAAGTATTTTGATCGATCAACTGATCGAGCAATCAGTTATCGCTAAGGTTTCAGATAAATGATCAAGTGTAAATCGGGTCTATAGTAAGTCTTTTTGATCGAAGAACTATTCGATGAATAATTTATCGATAAAGTGATCGATAATCGCTAGCGTAAAAATCACATGAGAGTATGGGAAATTATCGATAAACTGATCGATAATATCAGGTAAACAATCGAGTTACTGATAAGAGACCCAAATCTGAAGTGTATTTATCGATCAAGTTATCGATAAATCAGTCATCAATAACGACTTCGATAAAAGGTAACACTCTCTACTTGTTCTGCACATTAGTTCTGTTACAAGTTTATCGATCATATTTTCGATCATTTGTTTATCGATTACGTACTCGAACTTTATGCTCTAACTCTCTGAATGCAGGTGATCAAATTCACTGATAGATCGATAATTTTATTGATCACAAAATTATCGATCACATGATCGAAAATCAATGTCCTTATCTACTCTTACTCAGTTTTGCTACAGCTAAATTATCGATAACATTATCGATAACTTTAACTTGTTTGCTTAAAGAAGTTTTCACATAACGTGATCGATAAAGAGTCTGAGAATTGACATATTCGCATTAAGTTATGGTGAACCAATTTTCGATCAAGTTATCGATCACTGGTTTTTCGATAATATGATCGATCATTCAATTCCCCGGAATTCATGTTTTCACAAAACGTGATCGATAATCATTTCCTTTACCTTACAGGATTAAACTTCTTTCTTCACTATTATCGATCACTTGTTCGAATAGTTAATGATCGATCAACTGTTCGATCATTTCAAATAGCCTGTGTCTTTCTTTGATTATTTACATAACCATGTTTTATCGATAATATTATCCATCATACATTTATCGATAAGATGTTCGATCATCAATGACTGAAGCTTCATTTCAATAACATTTAAATTATCGATAATCTGTTCGATCAACTATATGTTCGATCACTTGTTCGATCATACAATGATTTCCTCTTTCTATGATAATTCTTAAAGTCAATGATCCAACACTTGATCGATAATTTTAGTGATCTACTTCGAAAAGTCTTCATTCTGGTTATCGATAACTTGATCTATCATCAAGTAATCGATCACTTTTTCGATCAAACTAAACCAGAATGACATTTTGTTCTTCTTACTGATAAATGATTTCGTCACAAATCCTTGAATGATAAATTAGCTTTCTTTCTGTATTCAAGATTAAAGCACTCACCACAAAACTCTCATTTGTTCTAAGTTTGAAATATGCAGATTAATGAAAACGAGTGCAACGGCTCTTCAACGAGATTACGTAGACTGCGACCTACAGTGTCAGAAACTCAGACGCATTAATGGCGGAGCCGTTGAAACCAGTGAAACACGCAAACGAAGTCACAACGGCTAGAAGCCCTTTCGTCTAACGGCTATTCAACGATATCAACTATAAAAGGCGCGAAGAGGCATTAATGAAGAGATTGAATACCTGAACTACCACCTGCGATTATTTAGTTACGCATTCAATACTCTGTTTTTCACGTTACTACTGAGCATCAGTGTTTATCATTGAATTCACTCTGTAAGAGAGCCATTCACTACTTTTATTAAAAACTTGAGAGACACTCAAGAGTGTGGACTCTTGAGAGGGGTTGTATCCTTACGGAAGTAAGGGGGAGTGATTGAGCGATTCAATTACTGTACCGAGGCACCAAGAGCCCTGTCGATCTTGGAAGATAGTGAAATACTCAGAGGTGTTCTGGGGACTGGAAGTAGGTCACGTGGTTTAGACCGAACCAGTATAAATCTTGTGTCTCCTCTCTGCGGTTAAAATTTTCCTTACTCTGACTCTCTGTTTCATTCAATACTTGTACGCTTTTAATTTTAAATTTTTGTAACTCACCCAATTCACCCCCCTCTTGGGTGAGATTGTTTCTAACATTTGGTATCAGAGCAGGTCTCTTCACTAAGGATTTAACAGTCCGAAGAGAGATCAAATGGCAGGATTTGGAGATAGCGTGCTACCTGAAGGATGCTCAACATCTAAACCGCCAGGCTTCAGTGGAGAAAATTATACCTTCTGGAAAATGAGGATGAAAATCTTCATTAAGGCTACAGAGTATGGGTTGTGGGATGTAATAGAACACGGCAACTATGTCCCGATGAACACAATAGATGGCCAGCAAGTACCCAAGAGGTCCACGGAGTTCAACGAGGAAGATAAGAAGCTGGTGACTCTAAATGACAAAGCTATCAACATACTCACGTGTGCGCTTAGTCAGAGGGAATACTTCAGAGTCTCAAGCCTGGAAACCGCGAAGGAAATGTGGGAGGCTCTGGAGATAGCTCATGAAGGAACCACCGGTGTAAAACAGAGTCGAATCAACACTCTCACTACCGAATTCGAGTTATTCAGAATGAAGGAAGGAGAGAGTATCCGAGATATGGAAGTCAGATTCTCACATCTCATAAACCACCTCACTGCACTTGGGAAGAAATATAGTCAAGAAGATCAAGTGAGGAAAATACTGAGCGGTCTCACAAAAGAATGGGAACCGAAAGTAACAGCTATTGAAGAAACCAAAGGAGAATCCATTGGTTCTGTTGCAGCACTGTTCGGGAGCCTTGCTGAATATGAGAGCAAGCAAAAATACAAAAAGGAGATGAACGAGAAAAACCGGAAAGGCATCGCTCTTAAAACTCAAGAGAGCGAAGATGAAAATGAAGATGATCTTGATGATGATGAAATGGGCCTTATAGTCAAGAGGTTCAAGAAATTCTACAAAAACAGAACCGGAAAGAAGTTTCAGCCGAAACGCAGAATTTCCTCATATCCGAACGAATCAAAGGATCCAATCATTTGCTTCGAATGTAAGAAGCCAGGACATATCAAGGCGGAATGTCCCCAACTCTCCAGAGCAAAGGACAAAGAAAAGAAGAAAGAAAGATTCAGAAAGAAGAAAGCTTCGTCACATCAATCTGGGGAGACAGCTCCTCCGATGAAGAAGAAGGAAGTGATGATGAAGAGACAGCTAATATCTGTCTAGTGGCCCAAGAAAACGAGGAATCAGAAACAGACGAGGTAATAATTTCTGAACCATCTTATGATGAATTGCAGTCCGAATACAATGCTTTACATTTAGAATTAGTAAGAATTGCAAAAGAGTTAGTTAGCTCTAAGAAAAGGATAAAGTTTTTAGAAGATCAACAATCAAAGGTTGAAGTCAATTCAGACTCGACTTTGACTTGCAAAAGTTGTGAAAAGAATGAAAGAAAGGTTGAAGATCTTACCAGAACCTTAGAAAAATTCACCAAAGGTAGCGAAATGCTTAAGGTGATTCTAGGAGCTCAACGATGCTCTATGGACAAGACTGGTATAGGATACGATCCAACCCAAGATAAATCGAAAGGAAAGAAAAAGAATAGTGGTAGATCATATCTTACATATTTTAGAAATTCTGTGCATTCCTCAAATCCTTTTGCACTTTGTTCTCATTGCAACCGTAAAGGCCATTCAACTTCTTCTTGTTACTATAAGAAGAAAGGAGATTACGGAACATTAAAATGGGTGCCCAAAGGTACTTATGCACCAAAAATAACTCATACTAACCAAAAAGGACCCAAGAAGGTATGGGTACCTAAAACATGATTGTAATTTTTGCAGGTATGTCTCAAGGCATCCAGAACAAATAAATGGTATATAGACAGCGGATGTTCCAGACACATGACGGGTGACACTGAGAAGTTTACATCACTCAAACCAAAAGACGGAGGAAAAGTAAGCTTCGGAGGAAACCAATCGGGAAAAATTGCTGGAATCGGAGAAATCGGAAGTAGTATAGGCATGAAGGTCGAAGACGTGTACTACGTGGAAGGTCTGTGTCATAATCTCTTAAGCGTCAGTCAGAGTGCGGACAAAAACAACTGGGTGATCTTTGATTCTGAAGAGTGCTTAATCATAAGCAAAGATGATCTACCTTTGAAGAAAGAAGAATTGAATACGAAGCTGAGAGCTCCGAGGGACGGTAACTGTTATACACTTCAACTTGATTCTAAAACTTCTGAAAACTGTTTTATTAGTAAAAAGGAGGAAAGTTGGATTTGGCACAAACGACTTGCACATGTCAACATGAATCAACTTTCAAAATTAATAAAAAGGGATCTAGTTGTTGGTTTACCAAAAATCCAGTATGAACGCGATGATGTTTGTGATGCTTGTCAAAAAGGTAAACAAACAAAATCTTCATTTAAATCAAAGAAGATAGTTTCAACTGAAAGACCTCTCCAAATGATTCACATGGACTTGGTCGGTCCATCTAGAGTAAAAAGCTTCGGGGGAAATCTTTATACTCTTGTAATAGTTGATGACTATTCAAGGTTTACCTGGACTTTGTTTCTTTCCTCTAAAGATGAAACTTTTAATGCTTTCATTGTTTTTGCCAAAAAGGTCCAAAATGAGAAAGGTATATCTATTGTGTCTATCAGGTCAGATCACGGAGGAGAATTTGAAAACAACGAATTTGCAGACTATTGTGAGGAACATGGAATTGACCACAACTTTTCTGCACCAAGGACTCCTCAACAAAACGGAGTAGTTGAACGAAAAAATAGAGTACTCACGGAGATGGCTAGAGCAATGCTAAATGAGAAAGGGGTCTCACAAGTATTCTGGGCAGAAGCAATGAGCACAGCCTGCTATATTTCAAATAGAGCCTACATCAGAACACTGCTCGGGAAGACTCCATATGAATTGTACAGGGGAAGAAAACCCAATTTGTCACACCTAAGGATCTTTGGAAGCAGATGCTATATCCACAACAACAACAAAGAAAACCTGGGTAAATTCGATCCTAAAGCTGATGAGGGTTTGTTTCTTGGCTACTCTAATCGTAGTAAAGCATATAGAATTTTCAATAAACGAACCTTTACAATAGAAGAATCAATTCATGTGGTGTTTGCTGAAACTGAAACAATTTCGAAACCTGTAGATGATGATGCTGAAATCGTTCAAAATTTTCAAAAACTGGATTTGAACAAAAACTCGAACAAATTATTTTCAGAAACCGTTTCAGAAAACAGGGATGTTTTAAACGATCCCTCTTTACAAGAAAATCTAGAGCAGCCAAAGGCATGGAGACACAACCGAGATCATCCTCTGGATCAAGTCATCGGTAAAGTCAATGAAGGGGTCAAAACCCGGAGACAAATTGTCAATGAAGTTCTTTTCTCTGCTTTCATATCTCACATTGAGCCCTCTAATATTGACGAAGCACTATCAGATGAATTCTGGATAGTTGCGATGCAGGAAGAACTTAATCAATTTGAGAGAAATCAAGTTTGGGAATTGGTACCCAGACCAGAAGACCATCCGGTCATTGGCACCAAATGGGTATTCAAAAACAAGCTCGATGAATCAGCTCAGATCGTCAGAAACAAAGCCAGATTAGTAGCAAAAGGCTATAATCAAGAAGAGGGAATCGATTATGAAGAAACGTATGCTCCTGTAGCTAGATTGGAAGCCATACGAGTTCTTTTGGCTTTTGCTTGCATCAAAGATTTCAAACTATTTCAAATGGATGTTAAAAGTGCATTTCTGAACGGTTATATATCCGAAGAGGTGTTTATCGAACAACCTCCCGGTTTTGAAAATTCAAATTTTCCAAATCATGTTTACAAACTTAAAAAGGCTTTGTATGGTTTGAAACAAGCGCCCAGAGCCTGGTATGAACGACTTAGCACTTCCTTATAGAAAAAGGTTTTGAAAGAGGTAAAGTGGATGCCACACTTTTCATTAAAAGAAATAGGAAAGATCTTTTGATTGTTCAAATATATGTAGATGATATTATTTTCGGTGCTACTAACGAAGATCTCTGTCAAGAATTTGCTAAGCTTATGCAGGGAGAATTCGAGATGTCCATGATGGGAGAATTAAACTTCTTTCTGGGATTACAAATCAAACAAAAGAAAAACGGTATATTTATCTCCCAGACGAAATATGTAAAGGAGTTGCTGAAGAAATTCGGAATGGAGAATGCTAAAAGTGTAAAGACTCCAATGAGCTCAACCTGTTCGCTTGATATAGACGAAGACGGGAAAGACATAAATCTAACAAGATATAGAGGGATGATCGGTTCCTTACTATACCTCACTGCAAGTAGACCAGATATTCAGTTCAGTGTGGGAATGTGTGCGAGATATCAGTCAGCTCCAAAGGAGTCGCATGAAGAAGCCGTGAAGAGGATACTCAGATATCTTGTAGGAACTCAAAATTTAGGAATCTGGTATCCAAAAAGAGGAACCGAATATTTAATGGGATACTCAGACGCCGATCACGGTGGATATAAAACAGACAGAAAAAGCACCAGTGGACAATGTCAATTCTTCGGAGGATGTCTTGTCTCATGGTCAAGCAAAAAGCAAAACACCGTGGCAATCTCCTCACTGAATCAGAATATGTAGCCACTGCCTGCTGTTGTGCTCAGATCTTATGGCTAAAACAACAAATACAAGATCTAGGAATCAACTTACGTGAGATTCCAATCTTATGTGATAATACGAGCACGATAAGTCTGTCCAAGAATCCAGTTCATCATGCTCGAACCAAACACATTGATGTTCGACATCACTTTATTCGTGATCATGTTCAAAAGAAAGATGTAAAAGTTGAATTCATCCCCACTGAATATCAGATAGCCGACATCTTCACAAAACCACTAGACCAACAGAAGTTCAGCTACTTCAGAGGAGAATTGGGAATGGTAAATCCCAATGAATTGTAAGAAATTTCATACTATCTCTCAAGATTAAATGTTTAAATTTATTGTTTTGATGATAAAATAACTAACTTAAGCATCGGAGTATGTAGAAATTTGTTTTGCAGGAAGCTCTGTTTCGATGAAGAAAAACAGAGGTAAACAGAGTATGAGATTATCGATCAATTGATCGATAATCATGAAGGCAAGTGGGAGATAATTTATCGAACAACTGATCGATAAATTCACTTTGTAAAGAAAGGGAATTGCTCCAACACTACAATTATCGATAACGTGATCGATAAAATAAATATCGATCAGAACATCGATCAAGAGCCTCAAGGTTCCGAGACTCATCCGTCAAATTTGGTAAGCATTGATCGATAAGCTGACCGATAAGCTTAATTATCGAACAAATATTCGATAAATTACATCAGGTACGCATTTCTTTTTACTTACTTTATCGATAATATGTTCGATAAATGCATGATCGATAACGTAATCGATAAAACTGATCTTTGTTCAAGTGTGTTCTTCATAATTATCGAACACGTGATCGATCAAGTGTTGATCGATAACTTAATCGATAATTTCAAGAACTATAACGGTACTGTTCTGAAATCCATCCGTCAGTTTTTCGAACCCTAACTCGAACATTTCCCGTCCCCTGTTCTTCGCAACGGTCGAAAATCACCACTATCTTAAATTCTTCCACCGTTACACCGATCGAATCCTTCTCTGCTGCATTCCCAACCTTCACCCACCTCAAACTCACCGATTAATCTGTCAAAAACCCGCTCAGCACCTCCGAAATGGCTCGGGTAAAGCAACCGAACGTGGAAAAGGGAGAAGCGCAGGAGAAACAGTCTCAATCGAGCGACACCACTGCCTCGGGTACTCGAAAGCGCTACAGACCGAAGGTGAGGGAGGAATCAACGAAGAAGAGAGCTACTCTGAAAATCCGGGAAAGTCGGACCGAAGAACAACCGGCCTCTCTCAGAAAGTCTCCCCGGTCCAAATCAAAGCTACCGATTGTGACTGAGGAATCGGAGACCGAGTCGGATGATGGAGTCTCAGTTCAGAAAGCCGTGGAATCAGCCTTGAATATCTCTGTCCCCAAGCAACCGAGAAAGAAGAAACAGAGGGCAAGTGAAGGAGTCGCTCGGGAAATCCCTTCTGTAGGTATACCCACTGAATTTTCTGAGTTATTATCTGGCAATCTCGATAATGAAGTTAATATAGCAAAGTATAAGGCCGATTTTGCCAATAGAAAATTCTGTCCTGTGGTATCTGTTGATTTAGAGGGTCTGAGGAAAAATAAACAGATTGAGCTTGATTTAAGTGACCCACTGCAGCATTATTCGAATTGGTTAATTATTGGTGGTGAATACTGTCCCGAAGTGGTTAAAAGATTCTACTGTAATATGGAATCAGTAGAAAAATATGATGATAAAGACAATCTCATAGAAAATTGTCTGAAAGTTACACTGAGAGGCAGAGCTTTTAAAATAACCAGTGCCAAAATAAATGAGCTGCTAGGGACTCAAGATTTTGTGCGAGGTGGTGACATGAATGAAGTAAAGGCTTATAGAATCTTAATGCAGAACAGTGATTATCCCGGTGAGCTGAATTTCCCACCTAAGCAGATGTGTGACTTCTATAGGATCATCCATTACATCTATTCTAGGTGTATGGTAAACAAATCCGGTAGCTTCTCACATCTCACTCAGGATGATTATCTTCTACTAGCCCGGATTATTAGTGGGGAAAAGATTAACATTGGGGATCTTATTTACTCTGAGATGAAGGACTTTGTTCTTAACAAGTCCAGATCAACCCCAATTCCCTATCCTCAGCTGGCCACCTATTTCCTTCAGGCACATAACATTGCTCCTTTTGAGCCTGGGGAAATCAAGACTAAGGTTCCTGGTTTTGGCCTCACTCAACTCCACAAAATGAGGATTTCTGTTCCCTTTACACCATCACAGAAAGTATCTCAGAAGGATAAGGGAAAGCAACCTGCTGCTAGTACATCTCGGACCCAGGATGAAGCTGAATCCACTGCTGCCCCATCTCATACCCCTGGTCCATCTTTTATGGAGAGATCCCTCAGGGAAATGTTTCAGGCTGAGCTTCGGGCATTTGAGACCAGAGTCTACTCCACTGCCAGAGACTATGGGGAAGTTTCTGACCGGAAGTTTGATGGCATCTCTAAGATTCTGGATCTTCACCAACAAGCTATGGTGGTTTTGGAAAGAGAAGTCACCGAGAGGTTTAATTCAGTGGACAAGGAACTCCAAGAGCTTAAAGGCTTAGTTACCTCTCTCTGCCAGCACTTCACTCCACCTAGCACAAGCTTCAGCTATGAGGATCTCCTCTTCCATCCTCCCTCTCCACCGCACCCTGAGCCTGCACCTCCTTCCTCTCCTTTACCCACTTCTCCTATTTCCACCACTTCTCCTTCTGTTCCATCTACTTCTACTTCTGTCCCTACGACTCTTGCTCTTATCACTGTACCCCAACCTGTTCACTCCTTTCATTTTCCATCTATTTCTCCACTTTTTCCTCTTCCTCCTCTCCCTATTTCCCTAACCATTCCCTCGGTTCCTACCCCTTCTGATGCTGACAAAAAGGGGGAGAAGAAAACTGATGATATTTCGTAGATTATATGGCTTTATGAGTTGCTTTTTGGTTCCATGTCATGACTTTATATTATCTCTTTTGTTATCTCCTTTTATGTATCTGGATAGTGTTTTTATCGATAATATGTTCTTGATATTTATCTGCCCTTTTTCATGCTTTTTGAGAATATGAAACTGGTTGATGTTCTCTCTGATAAATGATTCATAACCTGTGTTTTGTCATCATCAAAAAGGGGGAGAATGTTAGGATTATAGTTTTGATGATAACAAGTCAGAATATCAGGGTTAAGTATTTTGATCGATCAACTGATCGAGCAATCAGTTATCGCTAAGGTTTCAGATAAATGATCAAGTGTAAATCGGGTCTATAGTAGTCTTTTTGATCGAAGAACTATTCGATGAATAATTTATCGATAAAGTGATCGATAATCGCTAGCGTAAAAATCACATAAGAGTATGGGAAATTATCGATAAACTGATCGATAATATCAGGTAAACAATCGAGTTACTGATAAGAGACCCAAATCTGAAGTGTATTTATCGATCAAGTTATCGATAAATCAGTCATCAATAACGACTTCGATAAAAGGTAACACTCTCTACTTGTTCTGCACATTAGTTCTGTTACAAGTTTATCGATCATATTTTCGATCATTTGTTTATCGATTACGTACTCGAACTTTATGCTCTAACTCTCTGAATGCAGGTGATCAAATTCACTGATAGATCGATAATTTTATTGATCACAAAATTATCGATCACATGATCGATAATCAATGTCCTTATCTACTCTTACTCAGTTTTGCTACAGCTAAATTATCGATAACATTATCGATAACTTTAACTTGTTTGCTTAAAGAAGTTTTCACATAACGTGATCGATAAAGAGTCTGAGAATTGACATATTCGCATTAAGTTATGGTGAACCAATTTTCGATCAAGTTATCGATCACTGGTTTTTCGATAATATGATCGATCATTCAATTCCCCGGAATTCATGTTTTCACAAAACGTGATCGATAATCATTTCCTTTACCTTACAGGATTAAACTTCTTTCTTCACTATTATCGATCACTTGTTCGAATAGTTAATGATCGATCAACTGTTCGATCATTTCAAATAGCCTGTGTCTTTCTTTGATTATTTACATAACCATGTTTTATCGATAATATTATCCATCATACATTTATCGATAAGATGTTCGATCATCAATGACTGAAGCTTCATTTCAATAACATTTAAATTATCGATAATCTGTTCGATCAATTATGTGTCGATCACTTGTTCGATCATGCAATGATTTCCTCTTTCTATGATAATTCTTAAAGTCAATGATCCAACACTTGATCGATAATTTTAGTGATCTACTTCGAAAAGTCTTCATTCTGGTTATCGATAACTTGATCTATCATCAAGTAATCGATCACTTTTTCGATCAAACTAAACCAGAATGACATTTTGTTCTTCTTACTGATAAATGATTTCGTCACAAATCCTTGAATGATAAATTAGCTTTCTTTCTGTATTCAAGATTAAAGCACTCACCACAAAACTCTCATTTGTTCTAAGTTTGAAATATGCAGATTAATGAAAACGAGTGCAACGGCTCTTCAACGGGATTACGTAGACTGCGACCTACAGTGTCAGAAACTCAGACGCATTAATGGCGGAGCCGTTGAAACCAGTGAAACACGCAAACGAAGTCACAACGGCTAGAAGCCCTTCCGTCTAACGGCTATTTAACGATATCAACTATAAAAGGCGCGAAGAGGCATTAATGAAGAGATTGAATACCTGAACTACCACCTGCGATTATTTAGTTACGCATTCAATACTCTGTTTTTCACGTTACTACTGAGCATCAGTGTTTATCATTGAATTCACTCTGTAAGAGAGCCATTCACTACTTTTATTAAAAACTTGAGAGACACTCAAGAGTGTGGACTCTTGAGAGGGGTTGTATCCTTACGGGAGTAAGGGGGAGTGATTGAGCGATTCAATTACTGTACCGAGGCACCAAGAGCCCTGTCGATCTTGGAAGATAGTGAAATACTCAGAGGTGTTCTGGGGACTGGAAGTAGGTCACGTGGTTTAGACCGAACCAGTATAAATCTTGTGTCTCCTCTCTGCGGTTAAAATTTTCCTTACTCTGACTCTCTGTTTCATTCAATACTTGCACGCTTTTAATTTTAAATTTTTGTAACTCACCCAATTCACCCCCCTCTTGGGTGAGATTGTTTCTAACACACAACTTCTAGTTGATCTACAGCAACCACCTTGGAGAGATACTTCTCCATGACTTCTTCCTCCATATCTGAAATAGCAACAGAAAACCTTTCCCCAAGGGAATTATCATTGATAACAGAGGAATCAAAGTCTACTTTGGAGTCAAAGGAGGAAACAGAAAATGTATGTGGAATGGAAAGCATACAATTAAACACAGTGCAATCGAGGCATGTAACTTTACCACCACATGAGCAAGAAGAAGGTGTAGAGTAAAGAGATGAAAAAGAAGAAATGGATTCATCCTCATCATTAGATTCATCAGTATAAATATCAGAATAGAAAGAGTCGTTTTTCAATTCAACTTCAGTGCATGCATCCTCAACAGCAATGTCTATCATGTTAACCCCCAAAAGTGAATAGTCCTCATAAGGATGTTTCATTGCTTCATACATGTTAAAAGAAACTTTATTATCACCCACCTCCATAGTTATGGTGCCCTCTTTCATGCTAATCATGGTATTAGCAGTCCTTAAGAAAGGTCGACCAAGGATGAGTGTAGCATCATTCACACGTTCAGAAGACATGTCAAGCACATAAAAATCAGCAGGAAACACCAATCCCTTAACTTGGACTAAAATATCTTCAATAATGCCCTTAGGATACCTAATAGTCCTATCAGCTAGTTGGAGCACAACAGTGGTAGACTTAAGAGTCTTGACTCCTAGAGAGGTGTATACGGACTTAGGCATGACATTAATGGCTGCACCTAGATCTAACAAGGCTCCCCCTATAGTAACCTTTCCTATAGTGCAAGGGATAGTGAAAGATACAGGGTCTTGACACTTTACAGGAATTTGGGGTTTAAACAAAGCAGACACATTAGAGGGTAATTGGACTCTTTCATTAGGTTTAAATCTCCTCTTTTGAGTACATAATTCTTTTAAGACTTTAGCATACTTAGGAATCTTTTTAATCAGGTCAAGCAAGGGTATATTCACTTCTACTTTCCTAAATGTCTCAAGCAACTCATGATCTTGCCTCTCCTTACCCATTTTCACATTTTTCAAATAAGCATTAGGAAAAGGTAGTTCATTGATATTTACCTCCTTACCTTCCTTGCTTGAGGCTCCATGATTGCTTGGCTCAGATTTCACAGTTATCCCCTTGCCATCATGTTCTTTTGAGGCTTCTTTCAGCTTTAGCCTCTTCTCCTTGGAGCTTTCAGACTCCTTCTCTTTTGAATGTGCTTGTGGCAGCTCATCACACAAGATCTCCTCCTCTATAACTTCATCCTCCTCTTCTCTGAATTTCACTTGCTTCCCACTCCTAAGGTTGATAGCGTCCAAGCCCTTAGGATTGATAACTGTGTTGGAGGGGATTGTGCCACTGCTCCTTGCTTGTTGCTCACTCATGTTGTTGGATAACTGAGTCACATAGGAGTTAATATTTTCAGATTTAGTCTCCCATTGCTCCATTCTCTTTTCCAAAGCACTAAATCTAGCATCATTCTTGGATGAGTCTTGTTGAATTAGTGAAGCTAAGGAGTTAAACTAAGTAGCGTTGGCAGCCCTTTCTTCCTTCATTAAAGCCATCATATTTTGTAGGAGTTGATTTGTTTCATCCTTAAGTGGGACCGCCAAGGCTTGAGACTGGTTTTGGAACTGGTTTGAAGATGGACCAGCTCCTCCATTCTTCTGAAATCTGTTTGGAGGTCTACTATCATCATTCCTCCAGCCTAATCGAGGGTTTGATTTCCATCCCTCGTTGCAAGTGTTAGAGTAGGGGTCCCACTTTTAATTTGGGCAGCCTTGGAAGACTGCAGACACTTCCTCATAGCGGCCTGGACAAACGCTAGAAATATGCATGACTGATCCACATGTTTCACAACTAGGCGCTGTAATGTCCATAGGAGCAGATGGGCGATGCACACTCATATTCTTCAATTCAGCAGTGATCAAAGACAATTGAGATGTCACTTGGCTTCCTAAAGAATCTACTTTTGATTCCAAAGCGTCCGTTCTTCTGATCAAAGACAATTGAGATGTCACTTGGCTTCCCAAAGATGATTCAGGGCCATCTTCTTTATCAAATCCCAAGCCTCCTCAGTAGTGGAGTCTATCAAAGATCCTCCCGATGCAGTGTCCAACATACCCTTCTCTTGGTTCTTCAACCCATCATAGAAGTACTGTACCAGTTGTTCATCCGGAATTTGATGATGTGGGCATCTTGAAAGTAGGTCCTGAAATCTATTCCAGTAATCATAAAGGGATTCATCGTAGTCTGCTTGGCAGAATAAATCTCCTTCCTCATTGATGAAGTACGAGAAGCCGGAAAGTATTTCTCCAAAAATGCCTTCCTTAAGTTTTCCCAACTGTGGTATGCATCAGCTACATGTCTTGGAAGGCTCATGTACCATTCCCTAGGCTTGCCTCCAAGGATAGGTGAAAAACCTTCCATAGCACTTGGTAACCAACAGATTCGACCACAGGCTTCATACTCTGACAATCATGGAAAGAGGAAAGATGTGGCATATTGAGGTATGGGTCTTCTCCTGTCAAAGCCATTAAATTTGGGAAGAGAGTTAATCAATAAACCTTTATCTCAAAGTTAACTTCAAAATTGGACAAGCCGCAGTAAAAGGATCAAAATTTACATCAGAAGTTTTGGCTTCTC